>NW_022631010.1:22474389-22631752 GCF_010015895.1 Lontra canadensis
GATATAGTATTCTTGGCTGCATGTTTTTCTCGTTTAGTACTCTGAATATATCATGCCAGCTCTTTCTGGCCTGCCAGGTCTCTGTGGATAAGTCTGCTGCCAATCTAATATTTTTACCATTGTATGTTACAGACTTCTTCTCCCGGGCTGCTTTCAGGATTTTCTCTTTGTCACTAAGACTTGTAAATTTGACTATTAGGTGACGGGGTGTGGACCTATTCTTATTGATTTTGAGTGGGGTTCTCTGAACCTCCTGGATTTTGATGCTTGTTCCCTTTGCCATATTGGGGAAATTCTCTCCAATAATTCTCTCCAATATACCTTCTGCTCCCCTCTCTCTTTCTTCTTCTTCTGGAATCCCAATTATTCTAATGTTGTTTCGTCTTATGGTGTCACTTATCTCTCGAATTCTGCCCTCGTGGTCCAGTAGTTGTTTGTCCCTCTTTTGTTCAGCTTCCTTATTCTCTGTCATTTGGTCTTCTATATCGCTAATTCTTTCTTCTGCCTCATTTATCCTAGCAGTGAGAGCCTCCATTTTTGATTGCACCTCATTAATAGCTTTTTTTATTTCAACTTGATTAGATTTTAGTTCTTTTATTTCTCCAGAAAGGGCTTTTATCTCTCCCGAGAGGGTTTTTCTAATATCTTCCATGCCTTTTTCGAGCCCAGCTAGAACCTTGAGAATCGTCATTCTGAACTCTAAATCTGACATATTACCAATGTCTGTATTGATTAGGTCCTTAGCCTTTGGTACTGCCTCTTGTTCTTTTTTTTGTGGTGAATTTTTCCGCCTTGTCATTTTGTCCAGATAAGAGTATATGAAGGAGTAAGTAAAATACTAAAAGGGTGGCAACAACCCCAGGAAAATATGCTTTAGCCAAATCAGAAGAGATCCCAAATTGTGAGGGGGGGGGATGGGGATAAAAAGAGCTTCAGAAAGAAAAAAAAAAAAAAAGAAAAGAAAAAAGAAACAAATAAAAAAGAAAACCAATAATGAAAAAATATAAAAAGGAAAAAGTATATATATATTAGATAAACTAGTTAAAAAACGTTAAAAAAGAAAAGGGTAAAAGTTTAAAAAAATTTAGCAGAAGAAGAGAAAAATAATTGAAAAAGAAAAAAAAATTAAATTAACTGCAAGGCTAAAGAATCATGGGGAGAAAGCCATGAGTTCCGTGCTTTGCTTTCTCCGCCTTTGGAATTCCGCTGCTCTCCTTGGTATTGAAACTGCACTCCTCGTAAGTGAACTTGGTCCTGGCTGGGTTTCTTGTGGATCTTCTGGGGGAGGGGCCTGTTGTAGTGATTCTCAAGTGTCTTTGCCCCAGGCGGAGTTGCACCGCCCTTACCAGGGGCCGGGCTGAGTAATCCGCTCGGGTTTGCTTTCGGGAGCTTTTGTTCCCTGAGCGCTTTCCGTAGAGTTCCGGAGGACGGGAATGAAGATGGCGGCCTCCCAGTCTCCGGCCTGGAGGAGCCGAGAGCTCGGGGTCCCACTCCTCAGTGCACCCTCAGGGAACAGCGTCCAATTACTCCTGTCTGCCTGGCCTCCAGCCGCGCTCTGAGCTCACCGAGCCTGCGACCAGTTCAAGGTAAGCCCGAGCTGTGAGCTCACTCCTCGGCTCCGTCTCTGTAGCCGGCTTCCCCGTTCTAATACCTGCAAGCTCTGCGACACTCAGACACCCCGATCCTTCTGTGACCCTGCGGGACCTGAGGCCACACTGGCCCCGCGTGGGCTTCACCCCATTTAAGCCTCTGGAGCGATGTCCCTCAGCGGAACAGACTTTTAAAAGTCCTGATTTTGTGCTCCGTTGCTCCACCGCTTGCCGGGAGCCGGCCCCTCCCCCCGGGGTCTATCTTCCCGTCCCTTTGGATTCACTTCTCCGCCAGTCCTACCTTTCAGAAAGTGGTTGATTTTCTGTTTCTAGAATTGCTGTTCTTCTTCTCTTCGATCTCCTGTTGGATTTGTAGGTGTTTGCAATCTTTAGATAAGCTATCTAGCTGATCTCCCGCAACCTGAAGTAGTCTCAGCTGCTACTTCTCCGCCATCTTGACTCCTCCCAGCCCCCAAGGTAAGATTTATGAGGTATACAAACAAAAACAGACAAACAAAAAGACTGATAGAAGTATATAACAAAAGAAAGAATATATATATATGCAAATAAAGGAAGAATCTTGTCGAAGAGAACCCCAAGTGTCAGATTTATATACTATCAGGACAAACACAGAAACACTGGTGGAAGATAAAGATGTGAGAGTGGTTATAAATTCTCAGTGTGGGCGAGGAAGGTTGTTTTGATTCTTCCTGGATGTATCTTGATATCTTTGTTAAGGGACTCAACTTTCCTAGGCTAAAGGGGGATTAAAAATTGGTTTACCTATAGGGGTAGTATTGATTGGGGAAATTGGATTACTTTGAACTTTAACTCTATATGAATATTAGAAAATAAAAATAAAAAAGGAATAAACTAGACTAAACTAAGCTAAAATTTAAAAAATTCAAAAAATAGAAATGCAAAAGAAAAACACAGTTGTATGTATCAAAAAGTTCAGCTTAGAAGGTTATTATGGAATTTGATGTACTGGACAGCTTGCTGTGATGGTAAATAGGTTAAAAAATTATCTATATAAAAAATGAGCCACGGGACGCCTGGGTGGCTCAGTGGGTTAAGCCTCTGCCTTCGGCTCAGGTCATGATCTCGGGGTCCTGGGATCGAGTCCCGCATCGGGCTCTCTGCTAGGTAGGGAGCCTGCTTCCCCTTCTCTCTCTCTCTGCCTGCCTCTCTGCCTACTTGTGATTTCTGTCTGTCAAATAAATAAATAAAATCTTTAAAAAAATGAGCCAGAATAGTGGGAAAAATTAAAAATAAAAGTTGTCTTATGAAGTAGTGGTGGTGGTTCTCCTGTAGTCTTTTTTTTTTTTTCTTTCCTGGTTGGTTTTCTGGGGGAGGGGCCTGCCACGTGGGTTTTCAGTCAATGCTGTTCCCTGAGTTAAGTCCTCTAGTCCCCCTCAAGGGGGTGAGCTCTGAGGAAACCGGTTTTTCAGGCTTTTGTTCTCTGGAGGTTTTTATATTTGTTCACCTTTTTTTTTTTTTTTTTTTTCCCCCCTCTTGCCTTGACCGCTTTTGATGGTTTTTGTAGGTTTAGAGGAAAGCAAACTGCACCCTGACCTCCCTCTCAGAGAGAAGCCTCAGTCTATTCTTCTGTGGGTGTTGCAAAGCCTATATAAATCCCCCCTTGGCCGCTGGAAGAGCAGGTTCCCAGTCATGGTCCCTGGGGAAGCAGGATCTTCTGCTGCAGCTGTTTGGGCAGCTCCAGACCACCAGAGACACTGAGATTTTCCCGCTGGCCCGGGCTGGGAGTGCCTGGTCTTTCTGGGTCTAAGAGCGCCCGGCTTGCGCGCACCTCTTTCAGGGGAGGCTGTGGGTCACGAGCATGTCTCAGGCTCTGAGAACGGGGCGCAGGTCCCAAAGCACCAGACTGGGCCTTTGCCCATCTCTCTCAGGGGAGAGTTTGGGGCGCGCATCTTAGGCTGTGAAACAATGGCGCATGTCAAAGAGCACTGGCTGGGCCTTTGTACCTCTCTCAGGGGAGGATGAGGGGCGGGCGCATCTCAGGCTCTGTAGCAGGGCTCATGCATTCTGCCTTCTGGCAAGTCTCCCATCCCCTCACAGGGGCCAGAACCCATGCAATCTCGGGAGCGCTGGCATCTCAGGGACCAAGACTTGGTTTCTCCGCCACTCTCTCTCTGGCTCAGCGCCAGGGGAGGCTGTCCTGGGACCGGGGACTTAAGCCCCTGTCCCTAGCCGCCCCGATTCCCACAATTTCCCCCGAGCGATCTTTTGCTCTTTTGGAGTGCTTTCAACCAGTCTCCAAGTTAATGCTGGTCCCCAGACACAGGGCACTCTCGCTCATATTAGGGGTATTACTTTCCAACCGGTTGCCTCTGGTGGCTCCCTCCCCCTTTTGTTTATCTTCTGATATCAGTCCGCCTTTCCCACTCTGCTTTACCTGCCCACTGGCGTCTTCTGCCCCTGTAGAGATCCAGACGTGTATAATTCTGATCTCAGGCTGATTTCATGGGTGATCAGAGTTCTTTGGTAGGTAATCAGCTCACTTTAGGGTACAGGTAGAAAAGGGGCCTCCTCCTACTTCCCCGCCATCTTGTCCCCCCACCCCCCACCGTGGATAATCTTTTTAATATGCTGTTGGATCCTGTTTGCTAGGGTCTTGTTGAGAATCTTAGCATCCATATTCATCAGTGATATTGGTCTGAAATTCTCCTTTTTGGTAGGGTCTTTGCCTGGTTTGGGGATCAGTTAGAATGGCCAAAATTAGCAAGACAGGAAACAACATGTGTTGGAGGAGATGTGGAGAAAGGGGAACCCTCTTCCACTGTTGGTGGGAATGCAAATTGGTGCAGCCACTTTGGAAAACAGTGTGGAGATCCCTTAAGAAATTAAAAATAGAACTTCCCTATGACCCTGCCATTGCACTACTGGGTATTTACCCAAAGATACAGATGTAGTGAAAAGAAGGGCCATCTCTACCCCAATGTTTATAGCAGCAATGGCCACGGTCACCAAACTGTGGAAAGAACCAAGATGCCCTTCAACGAGGGAATGGATAAGGAAGATGTGGTCCATATACACTATGGAGTATTATGCCTCCATCAGAAAGGATGAATACCCAACTTTTGTAGCAACATGGATGGGACTGGAAGAGATTATGCTGAGTGAAATAAGTCAAGCAGAAAGAGTCAATTATCATATGGTTTCACTTATTTGTGGAACATAACAAATAGCATGGAGGACATGGGGAGTTAGGGGAAGGGAGTTGGGGGAAATTGGTAGGGGAGGTGAACAATGAGAGATTATGGACTCTGAAAAACAATCTGAAGGGTTTGAAGAGGTGGGGGGTGGGAGGTTGGGGGAACCAGGTGGTGGGTATTAGAGAGGGCACGGATTGCATGGAGCACTGGATGTGGTGCAAAAACAATGAATATTGTTACGCTGAAAAGAAAAAATTTTTTAAAAAATCACATTCAGATGTCACCTTACACCAGTTAGAATGGCCAAAATTAGCAAGACAGGAAACGTGTGTTGGAGAGGATGTGGACTAGTCTACCCATGATGCTATGCTTACAAGTGTAGCTAATATCTGTACCATACAGTGTTATCAAAATACCATTGACTATATTCCGTATGCTGTGCTTTTAATCCATGTGACTTATTCATCCCATAACTGGAAGCTTATACCTCCCACTCACCTTCACTCATTTTCTCCATCCCCAAACACCTTCCCCTCTGGCAGCTACTAGTTTCTATTTCTGGTTCCTGTTCTGTGTGCTTTACTTGTTTTATTTTTTAGATTCCACATATAAGTGGAATGGTATTTGACTTTAAAAGCTGAATTTTTGGTCTCATAACTGAAAAAGTGTAAGAAAACCCTCTGATTCTGGTCCAGCTGGATCCAGGGGGATTAGGATTCTATCTTACAGTCCTTTTTGTCTCTCTGGCCTCTACTTCTTTGTCAGCATCATTCTTGACTGGACTATCTGTACGTGGTTGCCCCTAGAGACTGGAGGTTTACAACACTTAGCTGAGCAATCCTCAGGGAGAGACAGCTTCTCTGTCCTCATGCTTTCACAAAAACTCCCATCAATCCCTCCCATTGGCCAGCTTGTTCCTAATCCAATGTCCATAGAAGAGTGGTGGTGTTCTTCTTAACCAAATGTGGATCCCTGTTTCCCCAGGGAACAAGTGCTTTCAGACCTTGTTGGTACCATGCAAAATGGTACAGTTCCCAGGGAGGTTGAATGACATATGCATTTACCCTTTGACCCAGAAAGCCCACCTCTGAGAATCTGAACCACCAAAGCAGTGGCAAAAAACAAACAAACAAACAAAAAACCCACAAAAAAACAAACAAAAACAAACAAACAAACAAACAAACAAACAAACATACATACATACGGGTGCACAGGACTATTCATTCCAGAGCTACTCACAATAACGAAGGATTAAAAATCATCAAACATCCATGAACAGAGACTGATTTAATGAACTAAGGCACAACCATAACTGGGGCTGCTGAAAGAAATGAAGAATATTAGGATGGCGAATTTTATGTGTTGATTTGATTGGGTTATGGGGTGCCCTGTTATTTTGGTCAAACATTGTTCTGAATGTGTCTGTGGAGAGTGTCTCGAAATGAGACTAACATTTAAATTGGTAAATAGTGAAGCAGATTGCCCTCTCCAGTGTGGGTGGACCACATACAGTCAATTAAAGACCAGAATAAAAAAAAGAAAAAAGACTCTCCCTCTCCTGACTTAGAGAGAATTCCTCCTGCCTCATGGCCTTTGAACTAGAGCATTGCTTTTTCCCCTGCCTTTGAACTGGAATGTTTGCCATTGAAACAGTGTAAGTAAATACTGGGGCTTTGCGTTTCCCGAGCCCCCTAATATTGGTCACACAGACACTTTGAACACTTCTTCCTAAAATAAATGAATGTGTTAATCAAGTAACCTATGTGTGAACATTGATACTTTTGGAGCTCTTCAGCCTGGAAAGCATGAGGTTACTCAGATTGGTATCTATCTATACAATAGATTGAAATTGTGGCTGGTGATAGGCAGGGGAGGGCACAAGAGCCAAAATGGTGGTCCAACACAACCGTGAGAGGGTAAAAATCTGAAAGGCAGAAAAATATGCATATCCACAAACATTTAGCCAGAGTCTGGGAGAGAATCTTTGGATCAGAAGCAGGGACTTGTCACAACCCTTGTTCCTTTTTTTGAGCACAGCAAGCTTTATCCAAGTCTTGACACAACATCTTCTGAGAAATTAGGCCATTTTAGACTCTTCCTACTGTTAAGTTTGCTTGCATACAACTGCTTTAATTCTTTCATGGACTTTCAAATCATGAGGCCTCAGGGATTTCTCTAATGTTCTGCAGTAAACTATCATCTCATGTAACAAAGTGTTTCCTGATAAATCACTAAAAATATCTGCTGCTTCATTAAAAGCAGATTTCTGTTTAGTGATGCATGCACAAGATAATGGAGTGGTGGCATCTGATAGGCACCCCATCCTGCTGATCCACAGCAAAGCTGAAACAGGTGCAGCCAATGCACTAATGGCACACCAGAACACTTAAATGCAGAACTACAACCCTCTTGGTCTCTCAAAAGTTGCTTCAGATGATTATGGGGTGAAGGAAAACAGGTCAGACATTTCTGGTATTGTTTGAGCCCATTTGCATTTTGGATTACCCACAAGGTTCCTAAACATGGCACATATTGCCTACTTATAATGGACTTAAAATAGGTCAATGGGAACCTAGTTGCAATACTAGACCCAGTCTCCATGGCCAGCAACTCCTTCGCAGAAAAATCTTGAGAGAGAAGCCTCAGAGTCAAAGCCCTGATTAAGGAGAAAAGAGGCTCTATAGCTCTTACCACAAGGTTCTCAGCCTCTGAAAAGTTTCCATTGTTTGTCCCTTGGATGGGACCATCTGGAGGACCATTCTCTGTGTCACTGTGTCCCAGTTTCCAACAGTGATAACCTCTTCATTAACATAGACACTGTATTGGCTGCACCTCTACCTTCCTGTCTCCACTTCTCCAGTTCCTGGAAAGAGGTACTTAGACTCAAATGTTTTTCTCAGGGTCTGCCTCTCAGAGGACCAAATCAAGAAAGTCCTAGAGGTCCACAAACCCTCTCAGTCCAGCAGCACATGAGAAGTATCCCAGAGCCTGTCAGAAGCTGTGTTATTACTACAATGCAGTGAATTGGAACCATAGAGACAGAAGCAGCAGGTTAATGGTAATATGGGGGCTGAATTATGCTGAACCACTTACAAATAGAGAGACTGAGATTCCATAGGACTGCAGATGTGTCAGCAAGCCCACTTGAAATCAGTTGAACTTTCCTCCTATCAGCCACACTGTAGGCTTCTGAGCAAAAATGAAGGGTGTTTATTTGGACTATAAGATTTGAGGTCATTTGTTATGCAGCTATACTAACTGCTACAGGATGGTTGATTTTCTTAAATAGAGCTATAACTGACAAGATTTTATGTATTTAAAGCATACAGTGTGATACTCTGATATACAAGTTAAAAATTGTTCCTATGTGTTAGCAAACAAGGAAGAAAAGTGTGTCAGTATGGCATCATTGCTTCAAAGGTAGAGGGTGGACAGTGGAGACCAGAGCTGACCTACAGTTTTTAAGTGGAGGTGACCTGATGTTTCCGTATCACTGTAATGAGATAATTGGAGGAAGGTCTGGCAGCAGAAGCAGCTACTAAAGAACCAGAGACTCTAGAATGAAACACATCAGCCTGGGAGTACCATTTACCTCCCAAGCTGTAACTTCTTGATTCTCAACAATCCTCCATGAGGCATAAAGTGAGAGAAGAAGTTTGGAAAACATATATTTTTAGCAGACTTGTATCTAGAACATATAAACAATTCTTGCAACTCTATATTAAGATAATCCAAACTTTTTTTGAGGGCTAAAGATCTGAAGAGCCACTTTACCAAAGAAGGTTTTAAGATGGCAAATATATGCATGAAAATATATGCCACAACCGTGCTATGGTGAGTGCTGTGAAGTGTGTAAACCTGGCGATTCACAGACCTGTACCCCTGGGGCTAATAATACATTATATGTTTATAAAAAAGTTAAAAATTAAAAAATAATTAAAAAGAAAAAAGAAAGAAAGGCAAATGAAAATCATACTGAGACACTACTCCAAAATCTACAAGTACAATTAACATTAAAAAGTCTGGCCACACCAAGTTTTGGCAAGAATGTAAAGCAACTTCAACTGTCCCAGTCTGCTGATAGAAGTGAAAATGGTAAAACGACTTGGGAAAATAATTTGGCAATTTTTTCAAAGAGGAGAGCATAGGCAGTAATCTCTTCGATATCAGCCACAGCAATTTCTTTCAAGATATGTCTCCAAAGGCAAAGGAAACAAAAGCGAAAATGAACTTTTGGGACTTCATCAAAATCAAAAGCTTCTGCACAGCAAAGGAAACATCAACAAAACAAAGAGGCAATCCACGGAATTGGAGAAGATATTTGCAAATGACAGTACAGACAAAAGATTGATATCCAGGATCTATAAAGAACTCCTCAAACTCAACACACACAAAACAGATAATCATATCAAAAAAATTGGGCAGAAGATATGAACAGACACTTCTCCAATGAAGACATACAAATGGCTATCAGACACATGAAAAAATGTTCATCATCACTAGCCATCAGGGAGATTCAAATTTAAACCACATTGAGATATCACCTTACACCAGTTAGAATGGCCAAAATTAGCAAGACAGGAAACAACATGTGTTGGAGGGGATGTAGAGAAAGGGGAACCCTCTTCCACTGTTGGGGGGAATGCAAGTTGGTGCAGCCTCTTTGGAGAACAGTGTGGAGATTCCTCAAGAAATTAAAAAGAGAGCTTCCCTATGACCCTGCCATTGCACTACTGGGTATTTACCCCAAAGATACAGATGTAGTGAAAAGAAGGGCCATCTCTACCACAATGTTTATAGCAGTAATGGCCACGGTTGCCAAACTGTGGAAGGAACCAAGATGCCCTTCAATGGACGAATGGATAAGGAAGATGTGGTCCATATACACTATGGAGTATTATGCCTCCATCAGAAAGGATGAAAACCCAACTTTTGTAGCAACATGGATGGGACTGGAAGAGATTATGCTGAGTGAAATAAGTCAAGCAGAGAGAGTCAATTATCATATGGTTTCACTTATTTGTGGAGCATAACAAATAGCATGGAGGACATGGGGAGTTAGGGGAAGGGAGTTGGGGGAAATTGGAAGGGGAGGTGAACAATGAGAGATTATGGACTCTGAAAAACAATCTGAAGGGTTTGAAGGGATGGGGGGTGGGAGGTTGGGGGAACCAGGTGGTGCGTATTAGAGAGGGCACGGATTGCATGGAGCACTGGGTGTGGTACAAAAACAATGAATACTGTTATGCTGAAAATAAAAAAAAAATGATTAAGAAAAAAAAGTTATGTTTCCTATTCAGTCTAGGTATCCCATTTCCAGAGAAATGAAAGCATATGTTCATACAAAGATGTGAACATGAATATTCATAGCAACTTAATCTAAAAAATCAAACTGGACAAAACTGTTGTTCATCAACAGGTGACTGGATGAGCAAATTTTAGTGTATCCATATGATGGACTATTACTCAACAACAAAAAGTAACAAACTATTGATGCACACAAAAAAGTTGAATCTGAAAATTATTATGGTGAGTAAAAAACCCATATTGTACATACTGTTCATCCTGTTTCCATGTACATAAAATTCTAGGGGATCCAAAGTTAACAGAAAGTGACAGAAAGCAGGGGAAACAAAGGTAAAAATGATCTATGGGGACTTCACCAAGGTTAAAAGCTTTTGCACAGAAAAGGAAACTGTCGACAAAGCCAAAAGACAACCAACAGAATAGAAGATATTTGTAAATGTTTTACCAGATAAAGGGCTAGTATCCCAAATCTATAAAGAACTTTCAAACTCAACAACCAAAAAATAAATAACCCAATCAAGAAATGGGCAGAGGACATGAACAGACATTTCTCCAAAGAAAACATGCAAATGGCCAACAGACACATGAAAGAATGCTCAACACCACTTGGGACCAGGGAAATACAAATCCAAACCATAATGAGATACCTCCTTACACTGGTCAGAATGGCTATAATTAACAAGTGAGGAAATGACAGATGTTGATGAGGATGAGGAGAAAGGGGAACCCTCTAGCCCTGTTGGTAGGAATGCAAACTGGTACAGCACTCTGGAGAACAATTTGGAGGTTCCTGAAAAAGTTAAAAATAGAACTACCCAATGACCTGCAATTGCACTACAAGGTATTTACCTTGTAGTGTAATATAAATTTAATGATCCAATGGGGCACGTGCACCCCAATGTTTATAGGAGCAATGTCCACAATAGCCAAACTATGGAAAGATCCCAGATGTCCATTGACAGATGAATGCATAACGAAGATGTGGTATATATGTGGGATGGTTATATTTGGTATATATAACAGAATTGGTATATATATATGGTATATATCACATCTAAGAATACTACTTAGGTACCAAAAAAAAGAAAGAAAGAAAGAAAGAAAGAAAGAAAGAAAGAAAGAAAGAAGAAAGAAGAAATCTTTCCATTTGCAATGATGTGGATGGAACTGGAGGGTATTATGTTAAGCAAAGTAAGTTTATCAGAGAAAGGGAACTTTCATATCTTACTCACATGTGCAATTTAAGAAACAAAACGGGATCATAGGGGAAGAGAAGAAAAATAAAACAAGATGAAAGAGAGGAAGACAAACTGCAAGAGACTCTTAATCATTGGAGAAAACCAGGATTGCTAGAGGGGAGGTGGGTGGGGGACAGGGTAACTGGGTGTTGGGCATTAAGGAGGGCACATGATGTACTGAGCACTGGGTGTTACATGAGACTGGGGAATCACTAGCCCCACCTCTGAAACTAATAATACCTTATATGTTAGTTAATTGAATTTACTTAAAAAATAAAGAGCACCCTTGCACAAGAATAAATAATTAAATAAAGCATGTGACAGTGATTGCCTGGTGATGGGTGGTTGAGGGAAGGAAGGATTATAAGACCATCAGGGAAATTTTGAGAATGATATTTATGTCCATTATCATGAGTATGTACATGTTTCAAAACTCATCAAATTGTGTTTGTTTAAAAAAATTTTCTTTGAAAGGTGATAGAGGGATGTGATACTTGGCTCATTTAGTACTCCTATTCTGGAAAATTCTACTCCTTACCTGGCATTCATAGAGACGTATTACATCAATGTTTCCAAATCATCCTTCTAAAAGATAAATTTTTATTATTTATTTATTTAAGAGATAGCATGAGCAGGGAGGAGGGACAGAGGAAGAGGGACAGGGAGAAGCAGACCATTTGCAGAGCAGGGAGCCTGACATGGGACTCAACCCCAGGTCTCTGGGATTATGATCTGAGCTGAAGGCAGACACTTTACTGACTGAGCCACCCAAGTGCCCCAAATTCTTCTTTTGTACAGAAAATGGAATGGAGTTAGTATACATTTTGAGTTGTATTCTGCAGCTCGCCTGCCAAATTTGGAACATAGAGTCAACCTCTGTCCCTAGCAGATGAGGAAAATGAAAGGCAATGTGACTGGTCTCAGGTCACTTCTCAGGTCATTGCTAACCCAATCGTTTGTCCTCCCAGATTTCAACTGTGGACTGGTTCCCAGATGACTGGGACACCTGGCTTCCTAAGCCCGTCAAAATGTCCATTGTTTTTTGGTGTGTTTTTTCCCTCTGAGGTCTGGGTTGAGACCATTTTCTCTGCAGCTGAGAGTTCTTAAGGACACTCTCAGAAACCAGTCTCCATTTTCAGTGCAACAGTATTCCTCTCTCCATTGTATCACCTCATTGCAGCTTTTTTGTCCTCCTGAGCTCCTTTGATATTTGGTGCCTTTATCCCAAATCTGCACCTGGTCATCTCACTAGTCTAGAATGTTTATCCCAAATCTACACTGGGTCATCTCAGTAGTCTAGAACCTCATAAGCCAAGACACTGTATGGGTAACCTATGAATCAGTCTGAAATACATATGCTTAGCTGGAGTAATTAATACCTTCATTATCCTTGACCACCAAGCTAATATTTTATCTTCAATATGAATGTCTCACTCTACAAAGACCTGTTGTTCTGCACTCTTAGGCTGTGGTGAGGCCTGAACATTATCTCCCTGTTCATAAGACACACAGGGCTTAGGTTAAAACTTTTTGTAAAATTTTTAAATTTTAAAAAATTTTAAAAAATTGTAAAATCCTTTGGGAACTCAATATAGATTAAAGCAGGGCCTTTTGCCACTCTCCTCAGAAGCTCCTCCAGCCCATTCATGGAGATTTCCAAGGGACCCTGGACACCACACACAGAGTGGCCACCAGAGCCTGACTGCCCATGTGCCATGGCTAACTCGGGAGCTCAGTCTTCCACCCTGCTTTCAGCCTCGGCCATCCCTCTTGAAAGGAGTTTGTGCTCTGCACACAGCATAGAAATACAGGAGGGTACAGGAAAGAAAAGCCACCAGCCTCATGAAACCCATACAATATTGACCCCTTTCATCCTGCCTCCATCCACTCTGGAAGAGAACATGAGGAGAGGCCTTCAGTTGTGGACAAAGCCCTGCCCTGGCTGTTCATCTTCCTGATAATAAAATGCCTCTTTGTTGCTGCCAGACTGCTGCTGATAAATCTCTTTTGGTGGTGAAAGAGATTAACTTATGTCGATTGGTCCGCTGGCATCTTGTTTCTCTGTAGGATCCATGGACAAGTGGCCTTGGCATCAGCTGGGAGCATGGTGGAAGTACAGACGCTCAGGTCCTTCCCAGGCTTATGCAATCAGAATATGCATTTTCATGAGATACCTAGGGGATCAGAACCTGAGAGGACCTTCCCAAAAGGTCCTTTGTGGAACATTGTGGAATGTTCCACAAAGGGAAAGTTAATCAAATACACTGATACACTAATGGGGAACAGATAGTTGTTTCCATTGCCTTTTTGGCCATTTCTCTCATTCTACAATCTTCTGAAGCGTTGATTTCCCTGTGTCCCCAGTGGGAATTGTGCTGGAAGAAGGGAAAGAACTCCATGGAGGCTGTGACAAAGAGCAAAGATGGAAGCTAAGCATGGGCCCAAGAGCAGGAAATCCAACTCGCCAAGGCTTGCAAGTGCTCTGGAGCTCTATGTTTTTCTTCTGCTAGATCCTTTAGTGTCAGCTTATGTTTTTGGGGATTTTACTTGCTTTTGGAGGTGGGCCTATATTGCTGGAACTTGTCCTCTTAGATTCACTTTGGATGTATCTCAAATATTTGGGACCCTTGGCTTGTCATTTTCCTTCCATGTAATTTTGGATTTCCTCCTTGAATTCTTGGCTGACATATTCAATGTTTTCATTGTTCAGTACCATGTTCTTTAACCTCCATAGATTCAGGGTCTTTCCAGGTTTTCTCTTGTGGTTGATTTATAGTTCCATGGAATCATGGTCAAAAAAGGTACACGGTAGGATATCCATCTTTTTTAATTTCTTGAGACTTTTTGTGGCCTAACATGTGATCTATTTGGAAAATGAGTATTCTACTGTTGTAGGGTGGAATATTCTGCATCTATCTGTTTAAACCAGTGCATCATTCAAAGCCATTGATTCCTTGTTGACTTTCAGTTTGGATCATGTCTTCATTAATAGGTGGGATGTTAGAGTCCCCCACCTTATGTTATCCTTGTCAAAGTGTTCTTTTCTGTTTGTTATTAACTATTTTAGGCATTTGGGTGCTCCTATGTTGGGTGTCTACATATCTAAAATCGTTCTATTTATTGTGAGGTCTCCATTATGATGTAGGGTCCTCATTTCTCTCTTACTACACTATTTTTTCTTTTCTTTTACTTTTTTTTTTTAACAGTCTGTTTTGTCTGGAAGAAGTATTCCTTGCTTTGTTTTGGCATCTATTTGCCTGATAGATGCTTCTCATCTGCTCATTTTCAATCTGTCCCTACGTCTACAGGGTCAAGTGAGTTTCCCATTTTAGACAAGTCAGTGGAACTGTGTCAACTGAGACTGAGTGTGTACACTGGTGAGGGTTTGAGACCATAGTCTTCAGAACAACATGGACCTAACAGTCCCCTTGGCCAGCAAGGAGAGTGTGGGGATTCTCTGAGAATGAATATGGACCGTTATCCTGGCCAAAGAGAGCCAATCTCTGTTCCATCAGGCCCCAGCAAGGGTACAGTGGCTACCATGGATCTGAACAAGAGGCTGGGGCCTGGAGGGCATTGCTGCCTTCCAAAGGACTGCTTAAGGAAATGGAGGAGTGCTGGAAATCCTAGCTCCTAGGTCAGCATAGATGTGAATGGAACCAGGCCCAGCTGTGACCTTCAAGATACACCTCCTTCCTTTTCCCCCCACACCCAAAACAAGCAGGGAAAGGAATCCAGAGATCATGGACAAAGATCCTAGGAGG
Source organism: Lontra canadensis (assembly GCF_010015895.1). Classification (NCBI taxonomy): domain Eukaryota; kingdom Metazoa; phylum Chordata; class Mammalia; order Carnivora; family Mustelidae; genus Lontra; species Lontra canadensis. Next base: position 22,489,464 of record NW_022631010.1, read on the forward strand.
ATTCCAGTCTTGGTAAAGGGTGAACCTGGAGAGCCTAGAGGGAGACTGACAATGGAAAGTCCTGACTGCTCTTCATCCATTTACAAATTGTCTTCCTCTGGCATTGTCCCTGCCATAGGCAGGATTGGATCTCTTTACATGTTTTTTCCCCACTTAGTGCTGATGCAATTCCAGAGACTGAACTAGGAAATGGCCAGTTCTAAATACTGGATCCAAATAAACACAAACCCCAACAAACAAAACACAAACAAAACCACTTTGTCACTAAGGAAGCTGCCCGTAGTCCTCCTTGCTTTAGAATGGAGAAAGACTGCCCCTCTCCTGGGGAGGACATAGTTCTGGGGAGTGTAAGGAACTCTTAATGCCTCACCAGTTCAGTGCTTGTTGTTGCTGTTCTTGGGAAAGTAGCTGCAACCTCTCCATCTCAGGAGTCCTGAGGGCTGTCTCTGCTATTTGCCCAAATTCCTTACACTGAAATGAACCTGTCCTCTGGGAAAGGTGACTTGGGGGTGCCACCAGTAACTAGTGAGGAGGGCTGGCTCTTCCCCTTCCTCCCACAGAGAACAGCTGATGACGCCAAGATTTCTTAGTTCGGGAATGAATAGGAGAGTCTGTACATCTTTTCCATTACTGTAGGAAGTAAAAGAACCAAACCACACTCCTCAGCTAGAAGAGGGAAGAAAAGGGCTTTAATATATTACTATTTTAACCTATGAAAAGCTATGTAATACTATTAACTACTGTCCCCCCATATAAGGAAATAGGTGGGAGAAAGGTGTTAAGCAGATGGGGCACTCATACCCCAAGTACCCCCAGTGCTGAGGAGGAATCCTTGCATGGCCACTGATGACACGGGCTCAGCTCTGATGGTGAGTGTCGCCAGTTCTCCTGGTTCTGGAGTTCTGCTGGCCAGCTAGGACCAGGGCTCCAGCTGGCAGGACAGGATGTAGCTAAGGAGAGAGAGAGACACCTGTGAGTTGACCAGTAACTTCACTTCAGGAGTCCCTTTCTGGGTTTACCCACATCTGGAGTCTAGCACCCCAACAACAAGGCCTGAGGCTGCCCAGGGAGCCACAGAAGAAGGATCCCTGGAGGGGCCAACAGGAAGAGTCCACCCCAACCCTCATGCAGCTCCTGCTGGGCCTCAACTGTCATCCTTGCTGAGCTGCTCCGCAGATGGGAACCAGGCCCTGAATGGATGCTGGGGCTCTAGGTTGTAATTCTCTGCAGCAACCTGGAACAGCATGATGTCCATGAGAACTTGGTATTCCTGGGCTGAGACAGAAGCTCAGGATGCAGACGGAGCCTAGATGGGGAAGTTGCAGGGCCTGGTGAGCGCTGAGCAGCGGGACAGGGGACCCATCCTGGGTCTTGGAACACATGGCCACCCTCCTGCCTGCAAATTCATCTTGTCTCAATCTGTTCTCAGAGGCAAGTAGAAATAGGCCCTCCTCCAGGAAGTTCTCCTTGATGCTTTTCCTCTATCCCTACTGACTAACTACATGCATTTTCTACTTCTTGCTTAGCAACCTGTCCCAGTAAATGTGAGACAGAGGGGAGGGGATGGAGCCAAGGAATATTCTTCCCCAGGATAATCTGATTCCCACTGCCTCTCCTTCCCTATAGGCAGTGGTGCATATGCTCATCTTATTCTTTTTGGGGGGATTGATCTCATTCCCCTGGAAAGCAGACAAACTAAGTCCCTCAGAAAGAGCCTTCTGGTTAGTATTAGCACCTTACAACCACACCTTCTTAGGTTGTGCTTAGACCAGGGCTCATGAGGAGGCCACTGGGACGAAGAATGGGACTGGGGCTTGGCAAGGTCCTGGGGTCCAGAGAAAGGAGGATATGGGGAAGATAAACCATCTCCAGGTTATGTATCCTGCATTGTAATGACCAAGAGGGCAGCCAAAGCCTCAGGCAGGCAGGGGCTGCGGCGCTACTCAACAGTTGCTGATGTGCAGGGTCCTGACTTCACTCTAGTCCCACAGGCAAGCTCTGAGGGAAAGGCTGCAGTCAATTTAGACAGACCTCATGCAGCTTTGCCTTCAGGAAGTTCTCCTGCTTCACCAGTTTTGGGCACCAGTCTAAGTACAGCTTCTCTTCACTCAGCACTGAGATGGCAAGAGACCCCAGCTCAGAGGGGTGGCTGTGATGCTGTCATAAGAGGAGGTTTGCAAAGTACAGAGAGCTCAGGGCACAGTACAGGGGTTCTCTGCTCCCAACCTCAGGGCTCTGGCCCTGTCTCCACAATGCTCAAGCTCCCTCACCTTCAGATAGTCCTCCATTGTAGTATCCCACATCACCAGGTCAGTGAAGAAAGTACCAAGGTAGGGGATGACATCCTGTGTCATGAGGGGTAGGGTTAGGATGAGTCCCAGAACTCTTGTGCCACAGGGACCCTCCCCTGAAAAGGCTTCAGCCTTGTGGCCCACCCAGACTTCCCACATGGTGAGTGGTGGGGGCTAGGACCCACTGTAGTTTCCCTTCAATTCCCTTTCCCCTCACTGGCCAAGAACATCAGACTCCTGATCACCTCCAGGACCTGCTTACAAAAGTCACATGGTATGGAGTTCTGGTCCCCTCCATGCCCACAAATGCATTCTGTATCCAGCTTTCTAGACACTCCTTCTGGTCACTTGGAAATAAGAATTTCGGGAACTGTAGCAACAGTGGGAGGAACTGGAGCTGGAGTCTCAAGTCCCACCTGCCCTGATTTGGAGAGATCCATCCCTCAGGGCATGAGTGGCCCTTGGGCTGCTCTGCTATTCCCAGTGCCCCATAATCTGGTTACATAAATGAGAACCACCAGGACCAGCTAGATGGTATCTCAGATGTCCTTTGCAAATAGGAAAACTGCATACTTTCCATTTCCTTTACATAAACCCAGAAGGTCCAGAGACCTGTGAGGCTTGAGCTTGAGAGCATCTTCCCTGGAGAGAGAACTAATAGCCATGAAGAGGCACAGCATGTCCAGCAACCCTTTCTACAGAGCCAGGCCCCAGAGAAGCCTGTGCCACATTTTCTCCCATGATTTCCTACATCTGCCCTACTAGGTTCATCCTCTTAACAACCCCAGTTTCAGAAGAGGAAAGTGAGGGTCACAGAGGGGCAGTGACATTCCAAGGCAGACAGCTAGTAGATGGGGGGCTTCCCCATGTGCTGTGCATGGGGAGTGCACTCACCTATTGAATGGCTGACCAAGGACCTGCTGGGCTGAGGGGAACATCTGGTAGGTGCAGAATATGGTTGTGATGTTCAGATGCTTCTACCTGGGAAGGATAGTACCAGGGAGTGTGCAAAATTCTGCATTGTGCCTTCTCTGCATGTCAGCATCGTGCAGGCCTCATCCAGGGACAGGGAAGATTCCTTTTCCATCACATAGAACAGGGAGGAGGGGCAATGTAGTCAGCTTCAACACCAAGAACCACCAGCACGAGCAGGGTCTGCAGCTCAGACCGCAACATCCCATCCCTTTGGGAACTTGTGCAAGAGAAGTGACTTTAGTCACTTCAGCTCTAGGCTGAAAAGTGCAAAAAGGTTTTAGGCTTGAAAAGGACAATCTAGCCTTAAAAGTCCTGGTGACTTCAACACGTTCTGTTAGCTGAGCAACAGTAGCATTTCCCTCTCTCTTCATACCCTGTATTAAGAGCTGTATGACTTGGAGTCATGAGTAAACATCCCTACTGTAGAGAGGAGAAAAGAGAGGCTTAGAATCTTTGATGCTGCTCAGGATCATCTGTATTGGGCCTGGGAACTGTCCAAAGAGCATGGGCTGCATGGTACTTGCCCTATGTTGATGAGACTTGTTCTCTTCCTATCGTGGGGAGAAAGGTTCAGGGGAAAACCACCTTCCTTGGCAGGCCCCAAGGCAGCCAGTTGTGTCTATTCTGTGTCATGGCCCTGCCCTGATCTTCTCTGGGTCCTGAGACTGGAAATGAATCTGGACCCATTCTCACCCCAGACCAGCACTGGATGTCGTTGGTGGCCTGAGTCTCCTGCTGCTTGTCAGGGGAGATGGAGGAGCTGACCCCTTACAGCAACTCACCAAAGATGTCCCGGGTGGAGCTCTACAAAGACAGAGCCAGCTACCTGGGTCATGAGGCATCTGAGGCCTTCCACCCAACCTTAGGTTCTATGTTCTGGCAGATCATAGAATATATCGTAGCAACTCAAAATGCCTGTTAAGACACTTAAGGTGTTCCTTCCTTGCAACATTGCTAAAATGGCAAAAAAATGAATCATGTCAAGTTCCACCAGCCTTGAAAGGCTGAATCACTGTGGCAGATGAGCTCCTTTATGGAGGACTTTGAAGACATGTAAGGACACAGCATGTGACCTGGTGGACCTACAATGATTTGATGTGTTCTGAGAGAAGATACATTACAGGAAAACCTATTGAATGGCTTCCTCCCACCGTCCCTTTTTTAGGTTCAATCAACCTATTTGGTATGAGGATTTAGAAGGGGTTGGGCCCATTCTCCAAGGACAATCTAGCTGGGTTCTCCACAGGATAGCTGTGGTGAGTAGGGAAAACCATAAAAACAGTCGTAAAAGGCAAAGGTACTCATGGCTTTGTGAAAAGTCAAACAAAATCAAAAGAAAGAAAACAACTCCCCTCCAAACCACAGAAGGCATTCACTATTTTCTCCCAGTCCCACATAGGTGAAGAACAGTCTTCCCACCTTAGCCCATTGCTGGTGTCAGACATAGGGATGTTTGGGTTACTTTGTGGATGAGCCTGTGGGACACTGAAGTGGAAACAGTATGGGAAGTCCCCAGGTATGTCCTCATATTTCTTTGGGGGCCCTGGGTGTGGAGAATGCTCTTCCTATTCTCACCTCACAGCAGCAGTGATCCTGGGTGACCTGGGACACCTGACACTTGTCCAGAGACTTGGTGTAGTTGAAGTCACAGACCAGCTCATCCAAGATCTCCTGAGTATAGCTCTGAAAATGCAGTGCCCCATGAACTCAGGGCAAGAGACATTAGTGTCCTCCAGAGACATTGCCACAAGGGGACACCACTATTAGAGATTGTGTTCTCCAGTTCAGCCAAAGAGTGGCAGCTGAAAAGGCTTTGACATGGAGGTAGCCAGAAGAAAGCCTGAGGCTCATGACTATCATATAGGGAGTTGAGATTGGTACCCAGTACTCACTTTCTCATGCTGCCTGCTGTGAGCTGGAGTATGAACCTGAAAGATGGATTAGGCTTCCAACACCTGGCAGCCTTCTTCTGCCCAGGAAGGACATGTCCCTCATCCCCTGTCCCCAGTTCAACATACACACACACACAGTGAGGGGCAATAGGTGTGTGCCTGCTGAGGTGGGTTCACAGTTGTCGCCGGCCCTCCAGTGTGCTGACCAGAGCTGCCTTGTGTTACCTGGTGGTGTCTCTCCTACCACATGACCAGAAGCTTTGGAAAAGCAGCTGAGCCGATGTCTACATTTACAATAAAATCTCTTGCTCTGGGCTTTCTTGGACCCAGTGCCCCAAATCTATGAATAAAACAACAGAACATCTTGTTCTCTCGAATGTCTCCACTCAAGTGAGCTGGAGAGCAAGTTGTCTTTTGAAAGTGGCTGCCTGGTTACCAGAGTTCTAAGTTCAGTTGGGGCCTATCACAAAGGATATGAGATCACTCTTCCAAGATTCTAATACGTGGGCCCCTTCATTCAGTCACACCTCTTCAGAGCCCCTTCTTGTCAGCTGACTACTTATCTTTTGTCCCCATGTCATTTCTGTGACTGTTCACACGAGTCAACAATGCCATAGTCACAACTCTTTGGAAATATAACTAGGTTCCAACGTCTTAGGAGACAGAGCAGAAGTCAAAGCTTTTTTCTGTTTCCTTTGCCAGTTCTGTGTCCTAAGTCATTGTGTGTCTCCCATAGTCCCCACTTTCTCAACATGCATAGTGGGTACCAGGCTAGAATCGACTTCCTTGGGACATCTTTGGGTGTATGTGGATCCTATTTATAATGTGTGTGGGATGGTATCATGTGTATATGAGGCATCAATTGAAGGATTGTAGAATTACAGGAAGGGGTGGGATTTGGCCTGGAGGACTCCTCAAAGGAGGCCTGGGTACCAGCCATGTAATGCTGGAACCCTCAGTTTCCTTCTTGACCTCATTATAATGTGGCACCATGATGGGTTGAAAAGGCACAAAGATGCAGACTTTGTCATCCTCTCTAGTGAAACTGTTCAGTTGTTTCCCATCCTGACTTAGAATGAGACCCCTTTGTCTCATTTTGGTCTATGAGGGGAGCAGCCTTTACAATGGCTCCCAGGGATCCTGACCTGTGGTATAGGCATCACTCTGTAACCTCTAGGTGGTGAGGGACTGAATTCTGAGCTATAGGCTACAGTATGAAATATCATGTCTAGAGCTTCTCTAGATGTCATGCAAAGAGTTTCTCACTTTCTAGTTACTTTGCTCCTGTTCTGTGTCTCCCTCTTTTCCTTCTTCTTCTCTAGCTCTGAACCAAAAATAAGCACAGATGTTTTGAGTTGCCATCCATAGAGGCTCACAGGGCAGAGAACTAAGGCAGTGCCAAGGCCCAAAGACACATAGGAACTCAGATTCTGAGTCAAATGGCTTCCCGATTTATGTGAGCTAACTCATGGGAAAATCTTCTGCCAGTCTAGCCTCAAACACAGCCCCAGGCTCTGATGTATCTGGAGGCTGGGAAAACATGCCAAATTATGCCTGCATTCCTCTCCCATAAAAGCTGTGGGAAATTCAATTCCTGCGTTTGGAGATGTAGGGTATTGGCACAAGGCAGTTGCAGAGGAACAATAGATAACTGTCTCTCAGGCCTCAGCCCCTCTCCCTGCCTTCCTCCCTCCGCTCCGCTCTGCTCCTAGTTTCTCTCCAGCCACGCTGGGTGACTTTTCCTCTCCTCTGACCAAACCAGCTTTGGGCAGTGAGGGTCTGCAGGAGAGGTCCCCTCTTTTGACACACTGTACCCAGACTTATGCAGGGCTAGCTCCCTTTTTTTTTTCATTCTGTTCTCAGCAATGTCGCCCTCAGTGAGGACTTTCAGGCCTTTCTGTCCAATGCCTCTGCAGCCTTCCTTCTGAGCACACTTCATTTGTCCTCTAGAGCCCTTGTTCTTTTCTTTCACATGTCTTTCTTTTGTGCTGTGGTCCATTTCTACTGTGGGTTCCTAAAGGCAAGGAGCCCTAGGTACCTTCAGTGGTGTGCATGGGCCCACCAAAGTACCTGGTGTAGGGGAGTGCTTAAGTGTAGACTTAGTGAGTAAATAATTGAAAAGGTTTTGGTACCCACCTCCCCCTTTAAGCACCTAGACTGCAGGGAGAAGTGGTACTCCAAGTTTCAAGCTGTTTCTGGGAAGGGTGACAACCACGATGGCCTGGGCCTGGCTCTTCCTGCTTCAGTTCCTCCAAAAGAACGCCCTAGGTACCATGGACAGGGAAGCACCCTACATCCTGTTCTCCAGCTCTCCTGGGACAGCCCAGGCAGGCAGACCAGCCAAGAAAGAGATGCCTTTTCTCGGGGGTCCTCAAGGCATTGGCTTTCCAGAGTCACAGGCCAAAGGAGTAGGATCGCCAGACTCCAAGGGCAGAGGAAAGGACCTCAGAACCCTTCTTTTCCTCCTTTTCTGTCCACGCACAGGGTGTCTTCTTTACGATTCCAGCACGCTCACCTCAGCCAGAAGAGTGCTTTGACACCCACCCCTGTATGTCCAAAGGATGACCCTGATGGTCTCATGGAGACTAGTCTTGTCGCTGGGCCCCAAACACAGTGTCCAGTGCTCTGGCATCTTGCAGAACAACATAAACACATAGAAACAGGTAGGAAAAGACCTCCTCACCATGACTAACCATCAGAAAAATGCAACCAAGAACATAACGAGATATCACATCACATCAATTGGAATTTAGCTATCATAAAGAAGGAAAGAGATAACTAATGATGCTGAGGGTATGGAGAAAAGGGAAGCTCTGAGCACCATTGGTGGGAATGCACATTGGGACAGTCACTATGCAAAACAGAATGGACGTTACTTGAAAAAATACAAATAGATCTACCACAGGATCCCACAGTTCCATGTATGGGAACATACCTGTAGAAAACCAAGGAGTGTGTCCAAGAAATCCCTGCACCCACTGCCACACTCAAGAGGAATTACTTTCAACAGCAAAGACACCAAAATCATCAGTGCCCATTTATAGTGACTGGAAAAAGAAATGTTTAAATAAATAATGGGATAAGGAAAGGAAATCCTGCCAGGTTTGACAACAGTAATGAACTTTTAAAGCGTTATGCTGAGTAAGATAAGTGAGACAGAGGAAGGCTAATACTATGTATATGCAGGTATAGGCATGTACATACAGAGATACTAGTTAGATTTATAGATAGATAGGTGATAGATAGAGACAGAGATATAATTTCCTTTCTACATGGAATCAGAAACAAAGAGAAAAGAAGTTCAATGAATTCAGAAAAAGAGATCACATTGAAGGAACCAGAAGCAGAGGGCGGAGGGTGGGGCAGGGATGGAGTGAATGGTGAAAAGGTACAAACTTCCAGTTTTATGAGAAATAAGTAATAGAGTTGTGGTGTACAACCTAATGACTACAGTTCATACTGCTCTATGGTGTATTTGAGAAGTGTTAAAAGAAAGCCAATTCCGAGAGTTCTCATCACACAAAGAAAAAGGTGTCCTTTGTTTTCTCTTTCCTTTCTTTTGTATCTCTAAGGAATAATGGCGGTGAACTCAACTTATACTGATAATCTTCTTAGAGTCTATGAAAGCGAAATCATTATGTTGTGTACCTGAAACATACACAGTGCTCTATGTCAATGATATCAATAAAACTGGGGCAAAAAAATATTTTACTATTCAAAATGAGCCTCAGGAGAGTTGACTTGGTAAAAAGAATGACCGGTAAACAAAACTGAAATCAGCAGAACCTAAAGTCGGTAGATTATGATAGGGATAAAAACATCCAAGCCACTTGCATAAACAATGGATTCTGAGTGGAAAAATCGGTGAATTAAAATGAAACGAGATGATATAGAATTTAAAATTTTTGTTCTATTAAAAACATTGATCAAGGAATAAAATGTCTTCATAAATTAACTCTGAGAATTACCTTCTCAAATAAAGTTTTCATGTTTTGGACAACTCTGATTTTAAGCTTTGAAGGCACAGAATGACATCATTTGGTTTGATCCAAGTTGTCTCCAGGAAAATGGCTGAAGTAAAATGCCTGAGATAGGACCTACCTGGAAGGGTATAAATGGCCTAATGAAATTCATTTCTTTGTCTTTGCAGCATTTCAGTATAATTTATTTTTATGTCATTAAGTACTTGAAGTTCATGGAGTATGTTCTAAATGTTTTAAATACACTAATGTCTTTGTACCACCTCCCTGTAACCTGACTTCACATCTCATGACATCTTGTGACTATACCATGAATCAGAATCTTCCCATGACTGCCTCTTTCCAGCCCTTTGCAAACAGCATTCTACTTTCTGTCTTTAGGAATCTACTTTAGGTAGGTCGCAAGAGTGAAGTCAAAGTGTGTATTTTTATGAACACTCATTTCACTTAGCATAATATCCTCAACGTTCACCCGTGTTGCAGCATATGTCAATGTTTTCCTTCTCTCTTAAGAAAGAATACTATTTCTGTGTGTGTGTGTGTGTGTGTGTGTGTGTGTGTGTGTATGCAACATCTGCTCCTCCCTGGACAGATTCTTGGATTGCATTCCTGGTTTAGCTCTTATGGACAATGGTGCCATGAAAAGTTGTGTTCAGTTACATCTTCAAGACCATGCTGTCAATTAAGTTGGGTAAGAAGTGGAATTACTAGAGTACATGGTAATTCTAATGTTGATTGTTTTGAAGAACTGCCATACTGATTTCACAACAATGCCATTAAAACATTCCTACCACACAGAGTGTACAAGGTTACAACCTCTCTGCATGTTGCCAACACTTGATCTTTTCTTTTCTTCTATGTCTTTCTTTTTCTGGGCCAAGTCATCTTAATGGATGTGAAATGGTGTCTCATTGCTTTTCATGATTTGGAGTTCCCGAAAAATAAGTGATGGGAGGTATCTTTTCAAATTTCTCTTCATGTGCCTATCCTTGAGAATAATATGTCGATTGCCCACTTGTACATTCACACATTACATTTAATTTGTTTGTTGTTGTTGAGTTTGTGTGATCTCTATGTATTGTGGATATTGAGCCCCTGTCAGATACATGGTTTGCAAATATGGTCTCCCATCCTGTGGACTGTGCTTTTCCTTCGTTGACCAGGTCTTTTAAAGATTTTAAGCATACTGAATGTCCAGTATGTGAATATATTTTTCTTTTCCATCCTGTGCCTTGCAGGTCCTATCCATTAAATTATTGCCAAATCCTGTTTTGTGAAGCTGATGAAGGTGATTGGAATGGAGCTCCAACATGAGAGATGAAAAGTTCATTAGTGGAGGCAGGCAGCAGCATGAACTGGAGAAGCACAAGCCTGATGATGGGGCCCTGATGATATGTGATGGCATGATGATAGGGATACATATGGTGGGCCAGCAGGAGACATTTATTGGAAATGGTACCCTGTCCATTTTGGGCACCACCTGTGTGGATGATGGGAGCAGTGAGACATATGGCTGGACATGTCCCCAAGCCCTTCTTCAAAGTGGGCCTTTTATTGTGCTCTGCTCCATTAATGTTTGAAGAGTTTCTTCATCCAATGAGGGGCATAGTCTTACACAACAAAGGGTGGTGAATGTGGTGTGGGTGACACCTGTCTCCAAGGAACTTTTAATCCCTCCATTGTGGTGAGTTACTATCTGGAGTCAATTGCAAAGAAGATTAGAATGACTCTAGGACATGGGGATCAAACCCCAAGAGCGACCCATCTGTAATTCCCATGCTGAGCTGAATTCAGGTAAGATCTTTATACATTTGCTGTGTTCCCAGTTCATGGTCACTAAGTTCTGCAGGTTCCTCTATGGGAGTGAGGGGAGGGACATGTTTGAAGGTGAGCTGGAGAGCTATTATCACCTCCATGAGTGAGAGGAAGGCCCTGCCACTAGTCATTGCTCATGTGAACAAAAGGGATCGATGTGATCAAAGATAGAGAACCATCAGCCACCAGTATTCATGCCAGCTGTAGGAAAACTTGTGGGGAGGCCTCCTGTGGCAAGTACAGACATTGCATGCTTGAGGTGACTCACCTTAAAGAGAAAAATTTTTTGCCACCCTATCAAGAGAGCTCAGAATTGAATAGAAGGGCAAGGGGACTGGAACTGAGGAAAGCATGTTTGAAACCCTCTTAAGGGCTGAAATAAAAAACACAGTGTTCCCTGAGAATTGCCTCATCATGAATAGGCTATCTCATTTCATTTCTTGAAGGCAGAAATCACCCTGTATTTTCCATATTGAAAACAAGGAAACACAGAATCTGGGATTGCATTTTTTTTATTTAATGCCAGTTACCCAACAGGCAGTCCATCATGTGCTTCAGATGCATTGCTGAGTAATTCATCAGATGTGTATCACTCCTAGTGCTCACCACATGGCGTGCCCTCCTTCATGCTCCTCACCTAATTACCCTATCCCACAACTCCCCTCCCCTCCAGCAGCCCTCAGTTTGTTTTCTAGTTAAGAGCCTCTCATTTTTTCTCCCTCTCTGGTGGCTTCCCATTTAGTTTTCCCTCCCTTCCCCTATGATTATCATATGGCTTCATTCTTATATGGAACCTAAGAAACAGTGTAGTGGATCATAGTGGATTTTCTTTAAATGATGTTATTTTTATGCCATTCCATGTTTGACTGAATTTCACTTTTCCTGAAAAATGACCCATTCCAATGAGGTGTCCATTGGCCCTGGAGGGGCAGGGGCTCATCATTCTTCCTCAGTGAGTGAGGATCCTGAACCAGGTGTCAGAGAACCTCATCTGGGTTATGGTTTCATTGGTGGGCCTCAGTTTCCTTATCTATAAAATAATGAGAGACACAAATGCTGTTTTTCCAGAAGGTCATCAGGTCATCCTGCTCCAAACGTTCAATGGCTACAGAAAGCTGAATGTGGTTTAATCCATGAAACAAGGGGTAGGAATATTTCCTTCAACTACTTCATGAAGACACACAACCAAGTAGAATGCAAACAGCAGAGGACTAGAGGTCCAGTAGGACTTGAGTGAAATGCTCTTACAATAGCAAAAATCATAGGAAGTTATCGTTTCTGTGAACACAGAGGTGGGCACTGGCCTTTCCATATCAACAGACTTTACTTTTGTCTTTGGACATTTTCACTGATCTTTAATGTAGATTTACATTCAGTCTGCCTGATGAGACCTAATTTTGAAAGTCAGAGAGCATATTCTAATTCTTGATCTCATAATACCCTATATTTTTTTGAAATTACAGTCTAATTGATATTAGTATTATCTTCGTTTCAGAATTAGTGATTCTGAAATTCTGTATATGTTTTAATCACAGTAAGAGTACTCTTAATCCCCACCCCCTATTTCACCCATCCTCCCCACCTGGCTCCCACCAGTTTGTTCTCTGTATTTGAGAATGGTTGTTTGTTTTTGTTTTTGTTTTTGTTTTTTTTGGTCTGTCTTTTTTCCCTTTGTTCTTTCTTCCTGTTTCTTCAATGCCACACATGAATCAAATCATATGTATACATAACAAACACTAACTTTAAGTCTTACTTCAGTTTCCTGGTCTGTGTGAATTGTGGTGAAGAGACCACCAGGTTCAGTCCACAAAGGCTCCCAGGGATCCCCATCTCTGCTATATACCTGCCTGTCTATCCACTGAGTGGTTGCTAATAGGTTTCTGACCAACAGAATATAGTCCAAGCAATGCTCTTTAACACCTTTAAGTGTTTATGATGAAACATTGTGACTTTCCTGTTACTGTCTTGGGTTCCCTCCCTTTCTCTCCAGTATCCCTGGACTGGGAAAGGAAGCACTGGGGTCTAGAACTGCCTTACATAGAGGCCACAGAGGAAGCAGCCTAGCAAGTGGCCAGGTTAATAGCAGAGAGGAACTCAAGCTCCAGATTTAGCTTAAACTCAACAAACTGAGTTTCCTCCCCACTGCACCATATACTCCAGAAGAGAACACGAGGGGAAGCCTGCAGGTGTGGACAAAACCTGCCCTGGCTGTTTATCTTCCTATCAATCAAAACACCTGCTTGTTGCTGCCAAACTGTTGCTGATAAATCTCAGAAGAGTGGCGAAAGAGATGAACTTTTGTCCACTGGTCTGCTAACACCTTGTTTCTCTGTGGGGTCTGCGGACAAGGGGTCTCGGCATCAGCTGGGAGCATGTTGGAAGTGCAGACTCTCAGGTCCGTCCCAGGCTTACTCAGTCAGAATCTGCATTTTCACCAGATACCTCCAGGGGATTAGAGCCTGAGAGGATTTGCTCAAAAACACCACTGTGGACTGTTCCACAAAGAGAAAGCTAATCGGCTTGGGGGATGGGGAGAGAGTGGTTATTTCCTGAGCCTTCTGGGCCCTTGCTGCCAATCTAGAATCCCCTGAAGGGTTGATTTCCCAGTGGCCCCAGTGGGAACTGTACTAGAAGAAAGGAAAGAACCCCCTGCAGAATGGGACTTAGAAGAGAGATAGAAGCTAAGCATGGGTCCAACAGCATGAGCTCCAACTCTTCAAGGCTGAGGGATGGCTCTGGAGCTCTATGTTGTTCTCTTGCTAGATCCCTTTGTGTTAGCTTATGTTACTGGGGATTTTTCTTGTATTGCTGGAACCTGTCCTCTTAGATTCACTGTGGCTGTATCTCCAAGTTGGTGCACCCTTGGCTTGTCATTATGTTTCCATGTAATTTTGGATTTCCTCTTTAAATTCTTGTTTGACCCAGTCTTTGTTTGGTAGCATGTTCTTTAAGTTCCGTGGATTCAAGGTCTTTCCAGGTTTTTTCTTGGGGTTGACTTTTAGTTCCATAGCACTGTGGTCAGAAAAAGATGCATGGTATGATATCTATCTTTTGGAATTTGTTTGGACTTGTTTTGTGGCCTAATGTGTGATCTGTTCTGGAGAATGTTCCATGTGCACTTGCAAAGAGTCAGTATTCTGCTGTTTTAGGGTGGAATGTTCTGCATCTATCTGTTCAAATCAGTGCATCACTCAAAGCCATTGATTCCTTGTTGATTTTCTGTTTGGATCCTGTCTGCATGAATAGAAGTGGGGTGTTAGAGTCCCTCACTGTATGGTATCACTGTCAAAGAGTTCCTTTAAATTTATTAACTGTTATATGCCTTAGGATGCTCCTATGTTGGGTGTCTAAATATTTAAAATGGTTCTGTCTTATTGTGTTGTCTCCATTATTGTGATGTAGTGTCCTTCTTTGTGTCTTGCTACAGTCTTTTTTTTTTTTTTTTTAACAGTCTGTTTTGTCTGGTAAAAGTATTCCTTGCTTTATTTTGGCATGCACTTGCCTGATAGATGCTTCTCATCTGCTCACTTTCAATCTGTCCCTAGGTCTACAGGGTCAGGTTAGTTCCCCATTTCAGACAAGTCAGTGGAACTGAGACTGAGTGTGTACACTGGTGAGAGTTTGAGACCATAGTCTTCGGAACAACATGGACCTAACAGTCCCCTTGGCCAGCAAGTTCTGGTGAGATTTGAGCCTGTGGGACAGGGGATCCATCCTGGGTATTTGTAGACATGGCCAAACTACAGCCTTCAAATTCACCCAGTCTCAACCTGTTCTCAGAGGCAAGTAGAAATAGGCCCTCCTCTAGGAAGTTCTCCTGGATGCCTTTCCTCTATTTTACTGACTAACTAGATGGGTCTTGTACTTCTTTCTTAGCAACCAATCCCAGTAAATGTGAGATGGAGGGGGTGGAGCCAAGGAATGTTCCTCCCAGGGACATCTCTGATTCCTACTGCCTCCCCTTCCCTGCAGGATGTGCCACATATGCTCACCTTATTCTTTTTTTGGTGGTTGATTTCATTCCCCTGGAAGGCAGACATCCAACGTCCCTCAGAAAGAGTCCCCTGGTTAGTACTAGCACCTTACAGCCACCCCTTCTTTGACTGCACTTAGGCCAGGACATAGGATGGGGCACTGAGACACAGACAATGGGACTGGTATCTAGTCAAGGCCTAGATAGGCCTAGAAAGGAGGATGTGGGGCTGATGAACCAGCTCCAGGCCTGGGACCCCGCAGCACAACCCTTGTGATGACACAAGGGGGCAGCTGAAGCTTCAGGCAGGCAGGGGTTTCTGGGCTATTCAAGTGTTTCTGAAGAGCAGGGTCCTCACTTCATTCTCTCTGCACAGGCAAGCTCCAAGGGAGAGCCTGCAGACCATTCAGGCAGACCTCATGCAGCTTTGCCTTCAGGAAGCTCTGCTCCTTTATCAGTCTTGGGCACCAGTCTAGGCGCAGCCTCCCTTCACTCAGCACTGATTTGGGCAAGAAACCCCAGCTGAAATAAGTCAAGCAGAGAAAGTCAATTACCATATGGTTTCACTTATTTGTGGAGCATAACAAATAGCATGGAGGACAAGGGGAGATGGAGAGGAGAAGGGAGTTGAGGGAAATTGGAAGGGGAGGTGAACCATGAGAGACTATAGACTCTGAAAAACAATCTGAGAGTTTTGAAGGGGCGGGGGGTGGGAGGTTGTGGGAACCAGGTGGTGGGTATTGGAGAGGGCATGGATTGCATGGAGCACTGGGTGTGGTGCAAAAATAATGAATACTGTTACGCTGAAAAATAAAAAAAGTAAAAAAAAGAAAAGAAACCCCAGCTCACAGGGGTGGCAGAGGCTGTAGTGAGAGGAGGTTTGCCAAGTACAGAGAGCTCAGGCCTCAGTACGGGGTTCTCTCTTCCCAAACCTCAGTATTCTGGCCCTTCCTCCACAATGCTCAGGCTCACCCACTTCCAGAAAGACCTCCACTGCAGTATCCAACATCACCAGGTCAGTGAGGAAAGTGCCAAGGTAGGGGACCACACCCTGTGTCATGAGAGGTAGGGTTGGGATGAGTCCCTGCACTCTGGTTCCACAGGGACCCTCCCCTGAAAAGGCTTCAGCATCCTGGCACACCCCTGCTTTCCATATGGGGAGGTGGTAGAGCCCTTAGTAGTTTCCCTTCAATTCCCTTACCCCTCCCCTTCCCAGAACATCAGACTCCTCCTGATCACCTCCAGGGCCTGTTTGGTGAAAATCACAGGGTATGGAGCCCTGGGCCACTCCATGCCCACAAATGAATTTTGTATCCAGTTTTCTGGACCCTCCTCCTGGTCACTTAGAAATAAGAAATTTAGGAATTGTGACAACGGGAGGTGGAGCTGGAGTCGCAAGTCCCACCTGTTCTGATTTGGAGGCTTCCACCCCTCAGGGAGCAGACCTTCTCCTCTGACTTGTAGGCCCAATACTTCAGGCACACTCAACTCTCGGCAGGCTCTTCCAGGCTCTGTGGAGGTTCTTCACCAGGGTGGCAAGTTTATTAGAGGGCTGGTCCTGTAGGGCCAAAGATAAGTTCCTTGAGCACAGAATAGCCTCAGTTCACTTGCCCCCACTGTCTTTGACCTCAGACCTTTCAAACCTTAGATATCCAACCTAAGTCCACTGATATTGATGCTCCATTATCCTGAAGCATGCCATGAGCCCTTCTAGAACAATCTCAGCTACCACATTCAGTCCTTGTAGGCTAACCTCCTGAGCCTGTTTTCTCATCGGGAAATGTGAGAGCTTCACCTACCTACCATGGTCTCCTGAGGACTCAGAATCCTCTGACTGGCATAATGGTTGTGGCCCTTAACCCATCCCAACCCCATCACTGAGCAGGGGCCTGTCCTCTGGGCTGTCAGGGTTTCTACAGGTCCCCCTGTGGACCAGCTATGGACATAGAGAGACAGGAAATCTAGCATAGGGAGTCTGTATGGGCAGCACCAGCTTGTCCCAGCCCCAAGAGAATCTTCAGCCCAGGCTGTCAGCACATTCATGCCAATGGTTTCCCCTCCCCAAGAAATGCTTCAGGCCATTCCCTACTCCATCTACACAGGACTATGTTCCCTCACACCCCTCCTCTACTTCTAGACCTGCACCTGCCATGCTATCTTGATGAGTAGTTTCCTGCCCTGTGGGTTGTCTTGAGCAAAGAGCTTTTTAAACATTTGAAAGCTCTTTCTGAATAGAGGGAAAGAAGGTAGGATCAATGTAGGAATAATGGGGCAGGGAAGAGTGTGACACATTGAGAACCCCAATGTGTCAAACTGCCTGGATGAGGGTTTTCTCTGGGCTCCTCTGAGCACTATGGTCCTTGTAGGACATGGAAGGAGGTTCTCACGTGGGTCATCCTGGGCCTCCCTTCCCAAATGAGTTGAGCAGCTCTGTTTGGGGGGATTTTGGTTTCCCATGGGCAGAGAGTTCAGTGGCTGTCAAGTAAAGACGTGAGAATGTTGAATTCAGCTCAGCGCAAGGTGGGACATCGAGGAAAACTGATTTATTTATTTATTTATTTATTTTTCAGAGAGAGAGAGAGAGATCACAAGTAGGCAGAGAGGCAGGCAGAGAGAGGGGGGGAAGCAGGCTCCCCGCCGAGCAGAGAGCTCAATGCAGGGCTCGATCCCAGGACCCTGAGACCGTGACCAGAGCCAAAGGCAGAGGCTTAAACCACTGAGCCACCCAGGTGCCCCAGGAAAACTGATTTCTAAAGCAGGAGGCATGGTGGCCTATTCCCCAGGGAGGCTGAAAGAACCAGCCCCAGGCCCAGGTTTTTTGGTCAAGGTTGGCTGCCTCTGAGGAGGTCCAAGCTGACTGAGGTGGAAAAGGAAAGGCCTATGGGAGATCCCGCCTCCATCCTGGTCCCTCCATGGAGAGAAACCTAGTCACCTGGAAACTTTCTTCCGTGTCCTCTTCAGGCAGTGAATGGGGACGCTCTGCAGAGCCGCGAGGATGGCATGCAGGGAGGAGTAGTTCCCCAGGATCTGACAGGCCTGGGGGAGGGAAGAGAAAGAGCTGTCAGGGGGAGAGCAGGAGCCCTATCTGCTCCAGAGCTTCAGTCTCCCCTCAGTTTGCAGCTCCCCTCCTGGATGAAGCAGGTATCCAGGGACCTGCAGAAAGGGACAGGTGAGCCCTAAAGAGGAACATTGCTGGGGAGAGGGAGGATTTTCCCTCACTCCAAAGAAGAAGTCACATAGGAACTGACGATCCCAACATTGGGCCATGCAAGTTAAGGTCAGCCTGCCCCCAAGAGGAAAAGCCTAGGGACTGCATGATCCCTAGATCTTAGACCAGGGACTTCAACCCTGAGAAGTGATAAAAGACAGAAGAGCAGTTACCGAAGCTCAGGAAAGCAACTCAGCTCGGCCTCCCACAGCATACCTTGGCCACCTTCATCCAGTGCTTCACCACCACGGCCCTGTCCTGGGCTGTCATGCTTGGGTTGCCAATCAGGTGGTATTACACAATTGGCCATATCATTGAAGTGGGCAAATGTGGTCCAGGCTGTGAGTGCCAGGTGCTCATTGCCAGGCTTGTTCCTCCTGGACCAGATGGAGCCCAGATACTGATGGCGCAGCTCCTTCTTGAACAGTTCCTAGAGGATAGGGGGCGGGAGGGCTGGGTCTAGGACAAGTAGAGTGAGATGTCTGCACAAGATTTAAGGGGGCACCCAAAACTCAGTAATTAAAATAAGTAATATTTTAATATGATAGGCATCTCAAAGTCAAAATTAATGCTAAATAAATCCATGGTGAACATTATTAATATTTTAAATAATTACCAGTGTTCAGCTGAGCCATATTGGAGCTTAAGGTAAAAGGAAAAATGTGTACCTTACAGATACGTTTTTAATGGATTTTGAATGGATAATTTTTTATGAGAACATTTAAGCATTGAAAAATATTGAAAAAAATCAAGCAATCAAAAAGTATTAGAACTCACTATTAGCTTAAATATTTTGTTTATAACACAGAATGCATTATAATTTTATTTTCCTGGCTTTAATGGAACGAATTCAACAACATTTTCAAAATCTTCTTTGCTTATCCCATTTTCAATTGTGAGAACTGCAATGCTTGACAATGTCTCTTGACAAAGTAACAATCTTTTAGATATTTCTTAAGGTTACTTGTTCACAAAGATAGTTCTAATCTAACTTTAACATTATACAATGGATTCTTACTTGGTTTTCATTTTTAAAAGACTCCCTCTGTATCATGCCTCAAACCAATTAATAAGCAAAGGCAGTATACCATACCAGGAAAGGTACAAGAACACAGAGAAACAGATTTTGGAGTGTGCTGGCTTGCAAGGTGTGCTGAAAGTTGCCAGGCAAGCAGAACACAGACCTTTCTGGCACTACAGTATCTATGGTAAGTCCTCAGGAGCAGCTCTCCACTGGAGGAATTTGAAATTAACCTCAAAATGAATCAAGGACCTAAGTGTGAAACATATTAACTATAAAATTTCTAGAAGAAAGACAGAGGATCTTTGTGATTTTGGCTTAGGCAAAGATTCCTTTAGACAGGACACAAAAAGCATAATCCATAATAGAAAAACTTATACACTGGACTCCACAAAAACTAAAAACTTTTCCTTTTTGAAGTACACAATTAAGGGAATGAAAAGATGAGTCAGAGATGGGAAGAAAATATTTCCAAGTCACATATCTGATAAAGCACTTAAATCTGGACTATATAAAGAACTTTCAAAATTCAATATTAAGAAGACAAACAACCCAATTTAAAAAATGGTCAATGGATTTACACATACAGACTACCAAAGACATACAGATGGCAAATAGCACATGAAAGATGTTCAGGATCATTACTCATGAGAGAAATGCAATTTAAAACCATAATAAGATACAATTACCACTGAAATGAAAAGACTGATCATACCAAGTGTCAATGAGAATGTACAGTAACTACAACTCTCATACTGCTGGTGAGAATGCCAACTATTATGGGAAGCAGTGTGGCCATTAAACATAGAACTTTACATGATTCAGCCCTTCCATTCTCAAGAGACAGGAAAGCACATGCGCACGCAAAGATTTGTACATGAATGTTTACAGTAGCTTTGTTTAGAGCCAAACACTAGAAGCAACCCAAATGCCCATCAACAACTGACTGGATAGACAAACTATGGTGTATCTATACAATGGAATGCTATACTACTCAGAAATGAACTATTAATATCTGCACTAACACAGAAGAATCTCAAAATAATTATATAGTGTGGAAGAAGCCAAAGAATCATGCAGTATATACTCTTCTATTTCTGTAAGATTCTAGAAAATCAAACTAATCTAAATGACAAAAAGCAGATCAGTGGTGACCCAGGGACTTGGCGGGGGTGGGGGGTGGGAAAAGGGCATAAGGAAACCATTGGGGGAAATTGGAGGGGGAGATGAACCATGAGAGTCTGTGGACTCTGGGGAACTAACTGAGGGTTTTGGAGGGGAGAGGGGTGGGAGGCATGGTGAGTCTGGTGGTGGGTATTGTGGAGGGCATGTATTGCACGGAACACTGGGTGTAGTGCATAAACAATGAATTCTGGAACACTGAAATCAAAACAATAAATAAAAGTTTAAAAAGAAAAGAAAACCATTGGGAATGATGGTTATGTTCATTGAGTGTCATAATGATTTCACAGGTAGACACTTATGTCAAAATTTCTTACAATGAACATTATCTACACATATCCATTATTGTATATCAGTTATACTCCCCGAAAGGAGCTTCTTTTTTTTTAAATTTTTTAAAATTTTTTATAAGCATATAACGTATTTTTATCCCCAGGTGTACAGGTCGGTAAATTGCCAGGTTTACACACTTCACAGCACTCACCATAGCACATACCCTCCCCAATGTCCATAACCCAACCACCCTCTCCCTACCCCCCTCCCCCCGGCAACCCTCAGTTTGTTTTGTGAGATCAAGAGTCTCTTATGGTTTGTCTCCCTCCTGATCCCATCTTGTTTCATTTATTCTTTTCCTACCCCCCAAACCCCCCATGTTGCTTCTCAACTTCCTCATATCAGGGAGATCATATGATAGTTGATTTTCTCCAATTGACTTATTTTGCTAAGCATTATACCCTCAGTTCCATCCACGTCATTGCAAATGACAAGATTTCATTTATTTGATGGCTACATAGTATTCCATTGTATATATATACCACTTCTTCTTTATCCATTCATCTGTTGGTGGACATCTAGGTTCTTTCCATAATTTGGCTATTGTGGACATTGCTGCTATAAACATTCGGGTCCCCTTCAGATCACTACATTTGTATCTTTAGGGTAAATACCCAGTAGTGCAATTGCTGGGTCATAGGGTAGCTCTATTTTCAACTTTTTGAGGAACCTCTATACTGTTTACCAGAGTGGTTGCACTAGCTTGCATTCCCACCAACAGTGTAGGAGGGCTCTCCTTTTGCCACATCCTCACCAACATCTGTCATTTCCTGACTTGTTAATTTTAGCCATTCTGACTGGTGTGAGGTGGTATCTCATTGTGGCTTTGACTTGTATTTCCCTGATGCCGAGTGATGTGGAGCACTTTCTCATGTGTCTGTTGGCCATCTGTATGTCTTCTTTGCAGAAATGTCTGTTCATGTCCTCTGCTCATTTCGTGATTGGATTATTTTTTCCTTGGTTGTTGAGTTTGATAAGTGCTTCATAGATTTGGGATACTAGCCCTTTATCTGAGATGTTGTTTGCAAATATCTTCTCCCATTCTGTCAGTTGTCTTTTGGTTTTGTTATCTGTTTCCTTTGCCGTGCAAAACTTTTGATCTTGAAGAAATCCCAACAGTTCATTTTTGCCCTTGCTTCCTTTGCCTTTGGCGATGTTCTTAGGAGGAAGTTGCTGTGGCTGAGGTTGAAGAGGTTGCTGCCTGTGTTCTCCTCAAGGATTTTGATGGATCCTTTCTCACATTGAGGTCCTTCATCCATTTTGAGTCTATTTTCATGTGTGGTGTGAGGAAATGGTCCAGTTTCATTTTTCTGCATGTGGCTGTCCAATTTTCCCAACACCATTTGTTAAAGAGACTGTCTTTTTTCCATTGGACATTCTTTCTTGCTTTGTCAAAGATTGGTTGATCATAGAGTTGAGGGTCTATTTCTGGGCTATTCTGTTCCATTGATCTATGTGTCTGTTTTTGTGCCAGTACCATACTGTCTTAATGGTGACAGCTTTGTAATAGAGCTTGAAGTCTGGAATTGTGATGCCACCAACTTTGGCTTTCTTTTTCAATATTCCTCTGGCTATTCGATGTCTTTCCTGGTTCCATACAAATTTTAGGATTATTTGTTCCATTTCTTTGGAAAAAATGGATGGTATTTTGATAGGAATAGCATTAAATGTGTAGATTGCTTTAGGCAGCATAGACGTTTTCACAATATTTGTTCTTCCAATCCAGGAGCATGGAACATTTTTCCATTTTTTTGTGTCTTCCTCAATTTCTTTCATGAGTACTTTATAGTTTTCTGAGTACAATTGCTTTGCCTCTTTGGTTAGGTTTATTCCTAGGTATCTTATGGGTTTGGGTGCAATTGCAAATGGGATTGACTCCTTAATTTCTCTTTCTTCGGTCTTGTTGTTGGTGTCTAGAAATGCAACTGATTTCTGTGCATTGATATTATATCCTGACACTTTACTGAATTCCTGTACAAGTTCTAGCAGATTTGGAGTGGAGTCTTTTGGGTTTTCCACATATACTATCATATCATCTGCAAAGAGTGATAGTTTGACTTCTTCTTTGCTGATTTGGATGCCTTTAATTTCTTTTTGTTTTCTGATTGCTGAGGGTAGGACCTATTCTTATTGATTTTGAGGGGGTTCTCTGCATCTCCTGGATTTTGATGCTTGTTCCCTTTGCCATATTAGGGAAATTCTCTCCAATAATTCTCTCCAATATACCTTCTGTTCCCCTCTCTCTTTCTTCTTCTTCTGGAATCCCAATTACTCTGATGTTGTTTCGTCTTATGGTATCACTTATATTTTGAATTCTCCCCTTATGGTCCAGTAGTTGTTTGTCTCTCTTTTGCTTTGCTTCTTTATTCTCTGTCATTTGGTCTTCTTTATCACTAATTCTCTCTTCTGCCTCATTTATCCTAGGAGTTAGAGCCTCGATTTTTTATTGTACCTCATTAATAGCTTTTTAAATTTCAAGTTGGTTAGATTTTAGTTCTTTTATTTCTCCAGAAAGGGCTTTTATTTCTCCAGACAGGATTTCTCTAATATCTTCCATGCCTTTTTTGAGCCTGGCTAGCACCTTGAGAATCGTCATTCTGAACTCTAGATCTGACTTATTACCAATGTCTATATTGATTAGGTCTCTAGCTTTCAGTACTGCCTCTTGTTGTTTTTTTGTGGTGAGTTTTTCCACATTGTCATTTTATCCAGATAATAATATATTAAGGAGTGAATAAAATACTAAAAGGGTGGCAAACACCCCAGTAAAATGTGCTTTAACCAAGTCAGAGGAGACCCCAAATTGTGGGGGGTAGGAAAGGGGGTAAAAAGAAGTTCAGAAAAATTAAAAAAAAATAAAAAGAAAAAAAATAAAGAAAAAATATAAGAAAGAAAAAAAATATATATTAAACCAGTGAATAGAACAGGTTCACCCACTTAATTTTGGGAGTATTTTGGTCTCTTAGAAGAAACTAGCTCCCCAAATTTTAAAGAATGAAAAACATATATAAGGGTAAACACGATGAAGTGATGGAATATGACTATAAAGATGAAAAAAAAATTTTTTTTAATTTCTAAAAAAGGAGTTGATAAGATAAGTTGGTTGGGAGAATAAAGAAAAAGAAAGTGGAGAGAATATGCTCAGGCTGGAGACTAGAACAAAGCCCTGTGCTAGATTTAGGGTATATTTTGATCTCTAGAAGTTGTATCCCAAATTTTTTTAGAAGGAAAAAACCCTATGTGTATACAAAAAATAAAGTTAGATACAATGAAGGATAAAATGTGACTATAATAATGAAGGCTCAAAAAAGATTTATTTGAAAGGTATTGTTAAGATAAACTAGTTTAAAAACGTTAAAAGAGGAAAGGGTAAAAGGTAAAAAAAATTAGCAGAAGAAAAAAAATAAAATTTAAAAAAAATTAACTTTGCAAGACTAAAGAGTCATGGGGAGAAAGCCATGAATTCCATGCTTTGCTTTCTCCTCCTCTGGAATTCCACTGTTCTCCCTGGTAAGTGAACTTGTTCATGGCTGGATTTCTTGCTGATCTTCTTGGGGAGGGGCCTGTAGTAATGATTCTCAAGTGTCTTTGCCTGAGGCAGTATTGTACTACCCTTACCAGGGGCCAGGCTAAGTAATCTGCTCAGGTTCGCTTTCCAGAGCTTTTGTTCCCTGAACACTTTCCACTTTCAGTAGAGTTCTGGAGGACAGGAATGAAAATGGTGGCCTCTCAATCCCCAGCTGGGAGGAGACGAGAGCTCGGGGCCCCACTCCTCAATGCACCCTCAGAGAAAAGCGCTCAATCACTCCAGTCTCCCTGGCCTCCGTCCAAGCTCCGACCTCACCCTGTGACCAAGCATCTCTGTCTCTGGCCAATATCCCTGCCTGTAATCTCCAAACCCCACAGATCCCTGAGCTCTTCTAGGGGAGTCTCCCTGAGTCTTGTGGGGTCCCCTCTCACAGAGCAGTGACCTGTGCCACAGATCATGATAAGGTAACCCTGAGTTGAGAGCTCACTCCTCAGATCCTTCTCTGTAGCCAGCTCCCCTGCTCTAATACATGTGAGCTCTGCGACACTCAGACACTCCCAATCTTTTTGTGACCCTGCGGGACCCAAGACCACGCTGTCCCCACGTGAGCTTCACCCCTGTTTAGCCTCTGGAGTGATGTACCTCAGTGAAGCAGACTTTTAAAAGTTCTGATTTTGTGCTCCATTGCTCTGTGGCTTGCAGAGAGCCGGCCCCACCCCTACCCCCTTGGTCTATCTTCCTGTAGCTTTGGATTCACTTCTCCACTGGTCCTACCTTTCAGAAAGTGGTCAATTTTCTGTTTCTAGAATTGCTGCTCTTCTTCTCTTCGATCTCCTGTTGGATTTGTAGGTGTTCGGAATGGTTTGATAAACTATCTAGCTGATCTCCAGCTACCTGATGTCGTCTCAGCCTGCTACTTCTCTGCCATCTTAACTCCTCCCATTGGGTTTATTTTCTTAATGTTAAACAGAGAAAAATGTCTTTTTAATATAAAGAAAACTAAAGAACACAGCAAGATGACCTGTATCTAGACACCTGGATGCTGTCAGTCACCACTAGTAGTCTTCAACTTGTTCTGAGGTCAGGCCTATCATCATCACCACCACTTCCGGATAAATGTTTTCAGATTTATAAAATGGATGGACTTTAAAGACACTAAAAAATAAACTCAGTAAGGTTTGGCTATGAAACACCATGCCCAAAATCTGAGGAACTATAACATTCACAAATGGGCAGACTCTTATACAACAACTCAAAGGCTGAAACGTCACCCATGCTGATGCTTCTTTTTGTACCAAATATTGCAAGGACCATTGTGTACACATTAAAGTCTCTGAAGTCAAAGTAAAGCCCCACATGACCATCTGTGTCAAAATGTTGAGCCTGTCCCTCAGAAAGTCCCACATGAAGCCTACCTTTGCTGAGGCAAATACATTATGGCATTTCTACTGCAGCTGATACTCTAAGCTACACTAGTGGGAATGCAAAATAAGTGATTGACATCTTGTTTGTACTTTCACTGGAGGGCAAAATAAAATTTTTTCAAGAAAGCCACACAGTGTGAATAAATATTACTGTTCTGAGAAACACATGGCTCTCTTGAATGCTCAGTGCTCAGCTGCATCTATATGGTAATCCATTGTAGCACACTTGAAATCAAAATTAGGTATTACTACTGATCGGCACATCAGGGAATCTGTCATTCTTTTAACTGATTATCCACAGTGCTTTTTTCTTCAGAACCTATTGTTTGACCAGGAATACTGTGAAATGCAAGTTGGAGTTTATACAAGATGCTACAGTGTACTTTAAAACTACTGATCTTTCTCTAATTTGTGTGGGAAACCTTTTTCCCCACATTATTACCAGATGATTGCAACATATCCCAGTTGATTCACACTTGATTTCAATTCCACTTAGAAAGGTAGGACGATGAAGAATGAGGACAAGATCCCATCCTAACTCATGTGAGGTGATCTACCAAAACAATGGCCAATGAGACTTGTTCTGTCCAGAAGTAGGGAGCGTGGGGTGCAACTCTCCCTGAAACTAGCCATGTGACACAGGGTGTGAGGTAAATGAAGTGCTGAGTAGGGAAAAAATAGGGAGCTTGGTTTAAAAGAAGAGTAAGTCATACTTACTTGACCTTTTGAGTAATAAAAGGTCAGAAACATTCTGACAACTGGGCAGTTGGGTTTAAAGGGAATGCTAGGATTACCTGGCCACAAGGACAGTCTGGTTTCAAACAGACTCACAGGAGGAGGAGGTTGGAAGCATAGTTGCTTTCAGGAAGACAGACAGAGCAGGCACCTTGTTCTTCATCTATCAAGGGCCTAGCCAAATATCTCTTACTAACAATGACTCAACCATCCAGTGTGGACAAAATATCTGCATTGAACTCTGGATTTCAACACTTGTTGGAGAATCTGAAATTTCAGAGAAATGACCTAACAGAAGGAAATGCATCATGTTAAATATAAGATTACTACGTTTTTAGCTAAAAAGGGAGTGTTTCTCTTCATGTATACCAATCCCGTCCAGAACAGTACATTGTCTATCTGATCACTAGCCATGCTGTAACTGAGCAAGGAAAGCACAGCTCCATCTAGTTGTCCTCCTCAGTGTTTAAGAACCAACTGAACCATTACCTTCAGAAGGGCCCACTTCAACCATACCTCTCACCACACTCCTCTAAGTTTAGTTCATGTGTATAGGCAGACACACAAGGAAATGCCTCACTTGAAGGAAGGTGCCCACACTCTAACATGGTGGAAACACAGAACCTGGCTAATAGGTACTAGATAAAGATAACAGAGTGTGGAATTGTGCTTCCAAACATTACATTAAGCCTTAATGCTTGATTAGATCATCACTTGAGAGGCAATACTTTTCTCATTTAAGGTAAAAATGAATGAAGGAAAATATTTCAAAAAGACTAAAATACAGGACAAAGACACCTAAAGGAAACATGGAACGTAATAAAAATGGAGGGACACCTAATTTCTCCCACCTGTATTTTAGGATCAGCCAATACTAAAATGTTGAAAACTACATTAAACTATTAAAATCCAGAAAGGGTAAAGGATCCCATCTACAACCAAAACATTTAGAAAAATTACTGCCTAAGACACACAGAATTGCAAGGAGTCATGGTGGGAGGGGGTAGTGTTCCTCCCATGAAAGCGGAACATATTCAGAATATGTAGCAAAGGAGGGGACTGTACTAGACAAACAGAGATTCCACCTTCTGAAAGAGATTTGCTGAAATAGGGTAATATTTTTTTAAGAATTTCTGAGTCATGTTCTTAAAATATTCAAAAGGACACTGAATCTTTTTTAAGGTCTAGGAAAATAAAGAAAATAGCAGTGCACAAATAAGTAATATGTGGAAATCAGAAAATATTACATGGAGATGAAACATGGAAAGCATGAACCTAGAGTCTGCGGGAGAGTCCTCTACTGTAACCCTGTGCATCACAAGACCTCCCTGGAACTAAATAGGTTGAATGGAGATAAATATCTAGAGAGAGCATGTTTAAAATGATAAATTCTGTATCTAACTAAAAATCCTACACAAACCGACAAAAGCAGAATATCTACGAAGGAAAAAATATCAGGCTCATAGACTTTTTCTCTGCAACATTAAGCTCTAGAAGACAGTGTGGTCAATGACTCACTGTAGGTCAAGCCAAGTAGAATGGGCAACAGAATACCACCCATATGGAGAAGAGAAGTTCCAAAGTAGACCAAGTGCTTATGTAAGAATCCAGTACATCATAAAGATAGCTAGAACAAACTACAGATGTTTTAAAAAGCAAACAAAATTTAAAATTTTAAGGGAAAAAAGATTATGATTCAGAAAGTATATAGTCAAGATATATTTGTTTGAAAGTAATAGAAAGATATTCTGAGCTGAAGCTATACCAGCCACCTATCTCCCTTCCTCAACATACGAAGCAAATTTGTATTCAGGCAAATACAGAGATTACTTGATCCAAAACCAAAGGTGCAGGGGCATAAACACTGTAACAGTGACCTATACTTATAGAATAGCAGTTACTATGGTTTTAAAAACTAGAATAAATCCTCAAAATGATTAACCTAAGAGAAATAACAATCTAAAAATATTATACTAAAACAATCTGGATACAAAATACTTAAAATATCTGAAATGTGGGAAGTACAAAAGATATAGGATTAAAGTTATCATCAAGTACTGCTTTACTCTTGATATGAACAATTACAAGAAAAAAGTTTTGAAGAGTACTTTGCTAATTAAAAGATTATTAGTAGCACAGAGGATGATAGGGGAAGGGAGAGAAAACTGCATGGGAAAAATCAGAGAAGGAGAAGAACCATGAAAGACTGGACTCTGGGAAACAAACTGAGGGTTATGGAAAGGGGATGGGGCAACTGGGTGATGGGCATTAAGAAGGGCACATGATGTGATGAACACTGGGTTTTGTATGCAGCTAATGAATCACTGAATACTACAACAAAAACTAATAATGTCCATGTCTGGGTTCTCTACTCTGTTCACTGGTCTATGGGTCTGTTTTTTGCCAGTACCATGCTGTCTTGGTGATCACAGCTTTGTAGTAAAACTTAAGATCGGGCAATGTGATGCCCCCAGTTTTGTTTTTCTTTTTCAACAATTCCTTAGCAATTTGGGGTCTCTTCTTGTTCCATACAAATTTTAGGATTGTTTGTTCCAGCTCTTTGAAAAATGCAGTGGAATTTTGATTGGAATGGCATTGAAAGTATAGATTGCTCTAGGCAGTATAGACATTTTAGCAATGTTTATTCTTCTGATCCATAAGCATGGAATGGTCTTCCATCCTTTTGTGTCTTCTTCAATTTTTTTCGTGAGTGTTCTGTAATTCCTTTACCTCTTTGGTTAGGTTTATTCCCAGGTATCTTATGGTTCTTGGTGCTATAGTAAATGGAATCCATTCTCTAATTTCCCTTTCTGTATTTTCATTGCTAGTGTATAAGAAAGCAACTGATTTCTGTACATCGATTTTGTATTCTGCCACAGTATTGAATTGCTGTATGAGTTCCAGTAGGTTTTTTGGGGGGAGGGGTCCTTATAAAGTCTTTTGGGTTTTCATATAAAGTACCATGTCATCTGCAAAGAGAGAGAGTTTGACTTCTTCATTGCCCATCTGAATACATTTTGTTTCTCTTTGTTGTCTGATTGCTGTTGCTAGGACTTTTAATACTATGTTGAACAAGAGTGGTGAGAGTGGGCATCCTTTTTGTGTCCCTGATCTCAAAGGGAAGGCCCCTCAACTGAATCCATCAGAATCCTAGAGAACATAGGCAGCAACCTCTTTGACATCGGCCACAGCAACTTCTTTCAAGATATGTCTCCAAAAGCAAAGGAAACAAAAGCAAAAATGGACTTTTGGGACTTCATCAAGATCAAAATCTTCTGCACAGCAAAGGAAACAGTCAACAAAACAAAGAGGCAATTCTGTATGTCAGAATGTCTCATTCTGTAATGAGAGAAGATATTTCCAAATGACACTACACACAAAGGGGTGATATCCAAAATATATAAAGAACTCCTCAAATTCAATTGCATCAAAAAATGGGCAGAAGACATGAACAGATACTTCTCCAAAGAAGACATACAAATGGCTATCAGAGACATGAAAAAATGTTCATCATCATTGGCCATCAGGGAGGTTCAAGTCAAAACCACATTGAGATATCACCTTCCACCAGTTAGAATGGCCAAAATTAACAAGACAGTAAACAACATGTGTTGGAGATGATATGGAGAAAGGGGAATCCCCTTACACTGTTGGTTAGAATGAAAGTTGGTGCAGCCACTTCGGAAAACAGTGTGGAGATTCCTTAAGAAATTAAAAATAGAGCTTCCTTATAACCCTGCAATTACACTATTGGGTATTTATCCCAGAGATACAGATGTAGTGAAAAGAAGGGCCATCTGTACCCCAATGTTCATAGCAGCAATGGCCACAGTCATCAAACTGTGCAAAGAACTAAGATGCCCTTCAACAGACAAATGGATAATGAAGATATGGTCCATATATACAATGGAGTATGATGCCTCCATCAGAAAGGATGAATACCCAACTTTTATAGCAATGTGGACGGGACTGGAAGAGATTATGTTGAGTGAAATAAGTCAAGCAGAGAGAGTCAATTATCATATGGTCTCACTTACTTGTGGAGCATAAGGAATAACATGGAGGACATTGGGAGATGGAGAGAAGTGAGCTGGGGGAAATCAGAGGGGGAGATGAACCATGAGAGACTGTGGACTCTGAGAAAACAAACTGAAGATTTTGGAGGGGTGGGAGGTGGCGGGTGAGCCTGGTGGTGAGTATTATGGAGGGCATGTATTACATGGAGCACTGGGTATGGTACATAAACATGAATTATGGAACACTGAAAAGAAATAAAATATAATGAAATAAAAACTAATAATGTACTATATGTTGGCTCATCAAATTTAAATTAAAAATAAATAAATTTGCTTTTGAAAAATATAAATAAAGGTAATTATTGGAATAATGGAAAATAGAAAGTATATTTTCCAGATCACAAGGTATATTCCGTAAAGTGAAAGTGACTTCTTCCTCAAAAGACAAAAGTAGATGAAAAACCAAGAATGTTGATTATCACACACAAAAAATCATATATACAAATAGGTAAAGTTCCTCTACCAAAGACCAAGTCAGTCCAAACTGGCCTCCGAACCCAGAAAGAGTAACAATAAAGTACAGAAAATGACATATCAAGTGTGCATCGGCACAAACACAGAGCAAAGTGGTATCAATATCAAGTGAAAAGGCTTTGAGGGGCACAAGGGAATCACTTCAAATAGATTCAAAATTTAATTCACAATTTAGTGATAATATGAACTTTTAGGCAGACAAAAACAGAGGATGAAAATAAAACAAAAAATACATGAAAATAAAAGAAATGTAGTAACTGAGGGGAAATACATTTATCATAGGAGATTTTAATGCATTCTGTCCTTGACAGATAAAAAAAGGCCATACAATATACAGTATCACTGAACACAATTAATAGTGGCTTAATATATATGTAGAGAGACAAATCTCACTACATAGATTCTAACATTCATGAAAATTCACCAAAAGTTATTTTTCTAAGCCATGGGAATAAACCCTCAAAGTAAGAGTTGCACAAGTCATGAGTAAACTCAATGCACTTCATGTCCACCTTTGAGAGTTTAAACTAAGAAAATACGCAGTTTATGAAGGGATTTTAAAATGTTCTGGTGAGCAACAATCAAGTTTAAAAAAAAAACAAAACCCTAAAATTACAACCAAAGGATAATCAACGTGAATGGTGTAGAACAAAAATTGGTGAAAGCTAAAAAAGAGACAAATCTGCAGAGCTTAATTTTCTCTTAACACCAGAATGAAATAAACAAAAATAAGTTTAAACTGAAAAAGCTTATAAAAGGTTGATTTTTAAGGAAGAAATCAACATCAAAGAAAAAAAAGCAAATTTAATGACAACAAACCTTCTCTGAATACGACAAATCACTAAGCTATAGATGGGGATTTGAACTGGTAGTAGTGTAGGTAATTAAAACAAATTTCCTCTAAATCAACTGTTTATTTGACTCATTAATAAGTATTCTTAAGTGCTTCTTTTGTGCCAGGTACCATGGGAGGGACCAGAGATAAAGCAACATAGTACCCTCTTCCTGCTCTAAAAATGACAGCCCGAAGGGGAAAGGCAAGAGCATCAGGGATGTCAGTACATGCACAAGGAAGTGAGTACAGACAAGGCACACTTCCAAAGGGAGATCACCTTTGAACTGAATCCTGAAGAATACAAAGGAGTAAGCCAGGCAGCAGAGGACATTTTAGGCAGACTAAGCAGTTAGCAAGAAAAAAACAAAAACAAAAAACCCTGACGCTTTGTTGCCAGTAGGAGCAAAAGTAAGGTGGGTGACAAGGCATGGAGAGGTAGGCAGAGACCAGATCAGGAAGGGCCTTGAACATCTTGGCAGGGAGTTTAGTCTTCATCTTAAAGGCCAAAGGAATCAGAGTTACATTATACAAAGAGCATTCCAGGTGGGGAGGGAGACAGAAGAGACAGAAGATCAAAGAACAAAAAACTAGTTAGTTAGCAGGATACTCCAGTAGGAGGGAAGACTGAACAAAGGCTGAGGCAGTGGGGAAAAGAGGGTTTTCAAGAGCACCAATATGAGATATATAGAACCATGGAGTGGAGAAAGTACTATCAATACTGATCAAAACAGATAAAAAAAGATAGGATACCATTTTCATCATATCCAAAAACATGGTACTGTAGGCCCTTGACAGACTGTAAGAGATTATTTTTTCCCTTTGATATCATGGAGAAGTCCAATACCTTTTTAAAGAAAATCAAATTGCACTAGAGTCTTTATTTTTAATGAATGACAATCCAGAGACCTTCACAAATCCCCAAATTAGTAGCAAATAATTCTACCCACAATATATGGCTTTTCTCTGAACAAAGCACTTGATAAAACAAATTCAAGAGGAGTCTTCTTTTCACACAAGGATCTTACATGGGAAATGTCAGTCACAAGCAAACATGCCATACTTTTCTTCATTTCATACAAGCTTCTATGTTCTGGCTAAAAACTGTATTTTTCAGGTCACTTCAATTTTGATACGAGCACAACCAGTTAGTGGTCTTTTCTGTGGCTTTTTTTTTTTAAACAAACAAACAAAAAATCACTTCCAGAGAGTTTCCAGCTAAGAAATGAGTAGAGAATTAACACGGGCTCAGTGAGATGCCACCTCGTGGTTCCTGCCATCCCAGAAACGTAGAGGATTTAAATGCTTGTCTCAACACAATTAGAAAGTGTCCCAGAGGGGCACCTGGGTAGCTCAGTCAGTTAAGGTTCTGCCTTTGGTTCAAGTCATGATCCTGAGGTGCTGAGATTGAGCCCCCATGGGGCTCCCTGCTCAGCTGAAAGCCTGCTTGTCTCTCTGCCTCTCAATCTGACTCTGTCTCTCATCTCACATCTGCCTCATGTTACTTCTCTGCATCTCCTTCTCCCTCTAACAAATAATTAAATCGTTTAGAAAGAAGACAGAGTGTCACAAACCTGCAATCCACTCAGGACAGGCCACTCCATCATGTTCACTCAGCGAATGCCCAAGGTCTGCAAGAACAGCTGGTGCACTGCATGCACACTTCAAGCCAGACTCTCCTTCTAATCTGGCCAGTGTCACAAGCACATCAAACACTAGGTGTCACTCTGAAACAGACACCTCACTACACATCCAAACAAAACAAGCCAGAGAAAATTTATAGCATATGTTGGTACAATTCTATCTGGAATTTATAAAAAAGAAGCCAACTCATCCAAATTGTGTGAACACACTAATCCAAATCAATTTAAAGAGAGAGAAAAAAGCTCTTTACAGCAATCCTGCTCTTCTAACAATAAATACAATATGCTATTGTGAATTTTCCACATATTTACTCCTGATACCATCTCTACTAGCTGCCCTTTAAGGGTTCTTGGACGCATTTGCTAATGCTGCCTTCCAGAGGGCCTGTTCAGAGAGTGTCAGTTACCAATGAGTCAGGCAGCACACTGCGTGAGAGAGGCCAGAGTGCCAGGAAGCTCAGGGCAACTGGGCCACAACAGATAATCACCAGAATGTAACTTCACACTTCCACAAACGTGTCTACAGTTTCCCCTTCCCTCAAGGTGAATTGAGTAATTCAGTATATCCTATTAAGTCAATCCCAAGTTTCTCACCTAGAAGTTTCAAGGCATAAAGAAAACTATACTCTTAAATAGTATATTTAGAAGTTAAAACATCCATTGAAAATGGCTCCTTTCAACTTAGACATTTGAAGTGTAATTCAAATTATTAACATGCTGTAATCAGATAATCAAATTTTAACCACAGGCAATGCATTCTAAGGATCCCCAGAAAGGACTGGTTGTTGATATTTTGTTTCCATTTGCAGAGATCATAAACATTTCATGATTCAAAGCAGACACCAGTATCACCATAGGCTATAGAATTGAAAGTCCTGGACCCTATGTTTGATTATTCTCCCAGTATCCATTATAGAGCACAGAACAGAGAAGTGATTTCTGAGCTAACTCCCCACTGCCTGGAACATGTGAGACAATGGAGGAAAGGGCATGATGGGCCATCGGGGTCACAACTGTGATCCCTGCACAGGGGCCTCAATGTTTATCATGGAGCAGATCACACCATACTGTAACAACACTGCTGTCACCTGGAGTTCTTCCCAACCAAGGACTCGATCGACAATACTAAAAACAAGTATGACTAACCCTGTGAAGCAGAACAATTACATGCATACCTCTCTTATTATGTAAAATACACATAACACATTAAAATATACCTCTGATGTCATAAAAAAGTGACCGAACATTCTGGTTGGGACAAGCAGTGGCACTGATTTTGCTCCCCGTCTGGAATTCAGGACAGCTTTGGGGATTGGAGCTGGGTGTCTCTACTGGCTCAGTTCTTTTAAAACTGTTCCCCAGGGAATGTAAACTAACACTAGGTTTGTCTGGTTGTTTGTTTGTTTCTTTTTTCCAATTGCAATCAGTCATTCAGAATTATTGCTGTGACCCAGAAGCTGCATTCAAGGTTGGCATCATTCTTTGAAAAGAAAAGAAAAAAAAAATCCATGAAAGCATCCAAGTATTTGAAAACCTCAATAAGAACTTAAATTCCAAGGATTTAAGAAGAATCTGTTTTTTTGTCATCATTTTGTTTGTTCTTGTCCCTCCTTCACTCAGTAACAGTAAAGTCGTCCTTGTGGAAAAAAGAATAAAAAGCAGTAAGAACATGAGAGGTTGATGGAAGGAAGTCCTTCACTCGGCATGAGAAGGAGGGAGTAGTGTGGAAGTATGTTTGCACACTGGACAGTCTGAAAGAAGTCCTGACAAATAAAGCAAAGCACAGCAGGGGTGTGGAAACCAGTTAATTACAAAACTACAATTCTGCTCTCTTGCTATGTGGTTTTGCTCCTAAAAAAAGGTGTTAGTCATTTCATAAAGAAAGCAAAAGGATTGTGACTTAATCCTGCTGGATACCTGCCCTCGATGTGCTGGTGTGTCTATGATTCAGCCCAAGCTTTCCCACTGTACTCTTGCATGGGCTTCAGATTCATTTTCATCTGCAAAGAGTTTTAAAAGATATGTAGTTCCACCAACAGGAGGACAAAGAAGGTGGGGGAAGGGACGAATGGAAACAAACATCTCAGAATTGCTTGTACTCCTATTAAATTCATAATTCTAGTTTTTCTTCAGGAAATGCTTCTCTCTTATTAATATCTGAGGTAGGGTGATGCTATTAAGTGTGAAAAGTTATAAATGCTCTCCATCTATACCAGAAAAAATATCAAAACTCCAATTTCTGATAGCAAATACAAAGCAACTGTACAGAGGGTGAAAACCAGCCATTCATTTCACCTTCTTTTGCACAACTCTGGGCGCAGCACTGGGTCCGGTTGTGTTCTTAGTATCAGAAAAGCTAGTAAAAATCCTTTCCCCCTCCTTTCAGGAAAATAATTAAAGGTTAAACCCACTATCTCTATAAGCTCACTTGGAGCAATAAAGAACAAGAGAACAGTGTTGAATTCCACTAAAGTAAGACAGCTCCCACTGCAGCCCTAGAACCACTGCCACTCAGCTGAGACTCCCAAACTAACTACACCCAGCAAGACTCCATATGCACGAGAACTGCCTCCACTCCAGCATTACCTCCACACCACAGACAGGGAAGGGAGATGGTAGGTAGGAGGCCTACAGTAAATTTCAAACAACCAAACTTCATCTTCAGTAGTAAAGGAGAAACAAACACTAGTGACCATAGCCTACTCCCCTTCCTCTGTGTGCCCCTGAAGAAGCCCACAGGTCATCGGCACTCACCTGCTGCGGTCTGCCCCTAGCACCCACGCCTCTCCGACCTGCATCTCCCCACTGAAGCAAGGGAGGAGGAGACACAGCATACCTCTTCCTGAAATGACATTCAAAGTGTTTTTCTTTCTCTTTGGGTGAGGGGGACTGAGTGCAGGGAAGATGGGAGTGCGATGGAGACATGAAGTACTGCTTCATTTGGCCATTATATAAAGTATTCTTTTCATCCTAAAACAAGCATGAGATGAGTAGAACAGATTTGTGTGTGGCTTTTCCACTTTATGTTTGCATTAGGCCACTTTGGAACCATGCTTCCCTCCAGCCAAAGGCACTGTGGTAACAAAGCCTGAGAAGCCCAGGGAAACCGTGTCAGTAAAACTCTGAACCTTAAGTTCCCTGCTGTACAAGGACACAAATGTGCTGATGATTTAACCAAGTTTTTCACAAAGAGAAGTAAGTCTTTCTAATGAGGTAACAAGCTCTGTTGATAGACTATCGAGCTTCTCTGTCCAATCAGTAGCAACTAGGCACATGAGGCTATTTAATCTGTAAATTTAAATCAGATGAACTTAGTTAAAATTAAAACTTCAGTCACAGCAGCCATATTTCAAGTTCATAGTTCACTGAACAGCACATGTGGCTAATGCTTATTTAATTGGATAGCACTGACACAGAACATTAACATCTTCACAAAGTTCTACTGAACAGAGCTGCCCTAGAGAAAAAACAACTGAGAATTTTAGATCTGCAAAGGCTAGTCAGAATCAAGTCGATTTAACATTGAAAACTAAATGGAAGCATGAAATTTCATTTCATACTAAAAGACTTGCCTGTGAACTCCTGATTTATAGCATCATGGGTTGGTAGAGCTGCAAGAGACCTCAGGGCTAGCCAGTCCCAGTCCTTCACCTTACACACATAAAAGCCAAAGTAAAGAAAGGGCAAGTATCCACCTCAAGGACACACAGACCAGAGGTTAAATCTCGATAGATGTGCGATCTTGGACAAGTCACCTACAACAACAAAGACCCCAGTCTTCCATTGATAATGGCTGAGAAGAGAGAATCCACTTCAGAAGGAAAGGAGGACACAGGACGGCCATGTACAACACTTATATTGTAGTCAAGATGGCAGTGTAAATTCATTTTATGGGGTCCCACACCATCATCCCCCACTACCATTTGAAATACATGGCAATGATAGATGAAATATATTTTTAAGAGAAGAGTAAAATTAACAAGTGAACCTCGGTAACAACAACAACAAAAAAGTGACAAACATCCCCATGAAGCAGCAACCTCAGAAACTCTCAGTGATGCACAGATGTGTAGCCCAGGCAAAGGTGTCTGGAGGCCAACTTCAAGGAGGACAAGTTGCTCCCACTGGAGATAAAGGCCGACTTGCTGCCTGAAGCCGCAACTTCAGCTGGGCTGGCAGCCTTGATTGCACACCACATGCTTCACCAGAGCACTGTGAGGTCTCCAGTAGCTCATTACATCTAAACACTACTGCCTCCTTTAACAAGGCTTCCCTTCACGATCACCCCTGACTTACAGGGACAGGGAGCAGTTCTTCCAAACTCTCATCTCTCTGCTTTCTTCCAATCCACTTTTTATGTATAGGCTATTTTTACATGATATCCCTTCTGAGATACAACATGTCTTAATAATTCTACTTCTTGTAAAGGAAGCCTTCCCCAATTATTTACACCTTGATAAGTATTTACCTCTGAATCCTCATAAACCATTTCTTTATATGGCACCAACTTGTAGAAAGTAGCAACGATGTTACTTCATTTTCGGAATGAACCATACAAATTATAACCTACCTTCTAAAGCCAGAGACAGAAAGAGAACATAAGCATAAACAAAAGTAATGCTGGTTCATTATTCATCCATATTTACCATGCAAAATGAAAGTTTTAGGAAGTCTGGAATAATATATATTTGTTCTATTATATAGGCAACTAATCCTCTGTACATGGTAATGTATCCATAATAACTCCCGTCTTAATCTAGAAGTTCTGACGCGAGGAGAAAGTATTAAAATCTCCTCTGTGGGAGGCAGAGGACTACAGTGTCTGGCTCTGGCCTTCCTGCTGCAGGATGAGACTTAAAATTAGTGATGGCAAATGGAATTCCCAGAATTGTTTATTTCTGGGCTTTAGACAACATTGGAAAACTAACAAAGGACTTTAAAAATGGTAGGAAAGAAAGTAAGAAGAAGGAAGGTGGCAGAAATAAAGTGAGCCAAAACCTGATCTGTAAGCAACAAGCTCAAGAGAAACAATTCAGGGTTCCAGAGAACGAATGCCAATTTCACTGCAGGATCTCTAGAGGTCTGTGCCCTCAAGACCCCAGTTCCCACCACATGGTAAGTTGGAGGAACTGAACCTGAGCTTTCCTTAATAAATCAGGACCCTCAAATTGAGCCAAAGTGGCCCCAACCAAGAACACTCCCAGCCTCCTGGAAAAAGAAAGACAAACCCTCCAGAAAAACACAGGATCGAAAGAGATTAAATCTATGTTCCAGTAAATCTCGTCTCAAAATCCCATCACAGAGCATGCAAGAAATGAGGCCACTGTGAGAGACAGCATACTGAGGGAAACCTAAAACTTTAGACTCTGGAATGATCAGATACAGAATAGGAAACATTACATGTTAAATGTTTAAGAACACAAAAGAGGTCTAAAAATGAAGAAGGATTGGAGTGCCTGGGTGGCTCAGTCGGGTAAGCATCTGCTTTCGGCTCAGGTCACGATCCCAGGGTCCTGGGATCAAGCCCCACATAGGGCTCACTGCTCCATAGGGAGTCTGCTTCTCCCTCTCCTTCTGCCCCCACCCCCAACTCATGCTCTGTCTCCTGCTTTCTCTCTCTCAAATAAACAAAAATTTAAAAAAAAAAAATGAAGAAGGATCAAGAGCCTGTCAAAAGCAACAGGCCAGGAGTGTGGGTTAAAGCCTCTGCCTTGGTCTTAGGTCATGATCCTGGGATCCTGGGATCAAGCCCTGCATCAGGCTCTCTGCTCAGCAGGGAGACTGCTTTCCCCACCCCTCCCCCCACTGCCTGCCTCTCTGCCTACTTGTGATTTCTGTCAGTCAAATAAATAAGTAAAGCCTTAAAACAAAAAATAAAAAACAAAACAAAGAACAAAAAAACAAAAGCAACAGGCCAAGTGTGAACACGGAATTGAAGGAAGTTAAAATAGGGACCAAAAATCACTGAGATGTAAAACACAACAGAATGGTGGGGCAGCAAATGAGCCCCAAATGAAGGACTTCACGCACTGCATGGAAGAAGTGAAGACATTCCCCAGAATGCAACACAAGGAGGCAGGGAAAGGGGGTGAAAGCCAGCTCGAGATGCATGGAGAACAGATGGGAGGTTTAAATAAGAATCATGGGAAGTACAGAAGAAGGACAGAAAGAGTCAACATTTGAGAAGACGACGGCTGAGCATTTTACAGAAATGATAAATCCAGAAATTCAGAAATGCAGAAAATGCACAGATACCAAGCAAGACAAGAGATCTTCAACTAGACAGTTTGTGGTAAAGCTACAGAACACCAAAGACTAAGAAAAAAGTTTTAAGGAAACCCAGAGAGAAGAGGCATTTAAAGGAATGACCGGGTGGGGAACAGGGTTTAAAGCTGCTACAGTGGTAAGGAGACACTAGTAAAATGGTACCTGTAGAGGGTGACAGGAGTATTTTTACTGCCACTACTGCTAATGCTGTGTCTAATGCACATAACTGAAGACTGTGAAGGTTAATCTGGAGCAAGAAAAAACTAAATGAATTATGACCCTCAAAAGAAGGGTCATGCCAATGAATTTCACAACTCTGGTGATCACTTTCAAAGCATCTCCTCTTTTTACCATAGCATTTGTATCATGCCTGACATGGGATAATACAGCATACATGATAGAATATTTTAAAACAACAGACTTTTTTTTGTAAT
The DNA here is from genome assembly GCF_010015895.1 of Lontra canadensis. Classification (NCBI taxonomy): domain Eukaryota; kingdom Metazoa; phylum Chordata; class Mammalia; order Carnivora; family Mustelidae; genus Lontra; species Lontra canadensis. The sequence continues at coordinate 22,529,548 of NW_022631010.1, forward strand.
GCTTTTATTTTTATTTTTTAATCATTGTTTTTAATTTATTTTCAGCATAACAGTATTCATTGTTTTTGTACCACACCCAGTGCTCCATGCAGTCCGTGCCCTCTCTAATACCCACCACCTGGTCCCCTCAACCTCCCATCCCCCCACCTCTTCAACCCCTTCAGATTGTTTTTCAGAGTCCATAGTCTCTCATTGTTCACCTTCCCTTCCAATAGCATGGAGGACATGGGGAGTTAGGAGGAGAACAACAGACTATTTTACTCAAACTCCATGTTGAAAGCAAATGACTCTGTGAAACACTTTGAAGAAGGAAAAAGTCGTGGAACAATGTTTTGTCAAGAAAGCCCAGGGAGAAAAGCCGGTAGTAAAACCAAGTAGCAGTACAGAGAACGGGCAGTCTCATGAAGAAAATGAACACAATTTTCTTCAGCTTTGTTCTATTTTTGTTTTCCTGTTATTGGTTCATTTTTTTTTTTGTCTTTCCCAACAATCACTTCATATATGCCCATTTATCTGTTCAGCTTCATTGAAAGTTGGGAGGAAAACGTGCCAAACTTTTGAATGTTTGTCTTCAGCTGAGTGATTATCTTCTTTTCAGTTTTTCTGGGTTTTCCAACCGTTCCTCAATAAACATGTGTTGCTTTCTGGCAGGGTAAAGCAAAATGCCTTTTAAAAGAAGTAATGGCAGGTTTTCTGTCCATCCGGGCCAGAAGACAGCCCATTCCAGGCAGAGGAGGTACTAGACTCCCCTCTGTGATTCCTGCCCTCTTGGTCTTTCCCCAGCTCTTGCTCTCTGCTCTGTCTCTCCAGTCGTGTCCAAACCCAGAACAACGAAAGGACTGTTCAAAACTTAAACCCTGTGGAAAGGGCCGCGCAGAGGCAAGGAGAACTGGGCCAAGTCAGATGTTCACGGGGGCATCACTGCCAAGCAGCGCTTTATGTCATGTGTGGCCTGCCCTCTTGTGGGCTTGGCAAGTTCGGCTGCCTTGGCGGCCCTCATGGAAGCAGGATTTCTTGTGGTTGTGTAACCGCACCTCGGGGGTACTCGGGGGTATAGAGAGGCCTGGGCTCTGCATCCCTCCTCTGACTGGCCCTGGTCTCTGGCGGCCTAGCCACGGCCTGGATAGAGGCGGGGAGGAGATGCTGGGCTTGCGGCACACTCACAGAACACAGGCTCCTGTTAGACCTGCCGCTGGCCCTCCTGGGCGAGCTCTCCCCGGTCCTGGACAGCTGTGACCACGTGCTAGGCTGGCTCAGCCTCCGAGCGCAGGTCTTGGCTGTTCAGGCAGGATGGGTGGGCAGGGGAGGGGCTGCGGCGCGCATGCTCAGTCTGCCCTGAAGCCCTCTCTGCTGGCCAACCGTGCTGGTCCTGGACAGAGAGGACCACTTGGGTCTCCTGGGGCTTCAGACTGGGAAGCTGCCCATTCCTCGCTCTGGGAAGTACACAAATACTCCCTGAGACCCCAAGACGAGCTCCCCCATCTCTTTCAAAGACACTTTGGGTACCTCCGCAAGATTAAGCGACCGGAGGCTTGGGAAAAGCTGCTACCCTCCTGAAACCATCTGATGTTTATTAACTGTTCTTGCCTACCTTGGTTCAGCATATTTTAAATCAGAATGCCTAAGGGATGTCTTCTTTTTGCAAAGTTACCCTAGAATATAATTCTCATATTAAAACATATTTATGTCTTTAAAAAAAGAAACTCTGGTGACCAAAAATTCTTAGAATTCCTCAAATTCATAGAAAAATACATAATTTATTGAACTGAATCAAGAAAAAAAGAAAACCTGAATAATCCTAAAATAATCACAAAATGATTAAAGAAATTGAATGAGTGGTTAAAATCTTCCAATTAAAAACAAAACAAAAAAGCGCTAGTTTCTGAATGGTTTTACAGGAAAAACTAAAGCCCATTCTAAGAACAGATCATTCCAATCTTATGCAAACTATTTTATAAAATTGAAAAAGAAATGTTTGACACCAGGTGCTACAACTTTTATAATAGGATCATTCAGAAACAATGTGAGCAAGGGAAATTTAGGCCAACCTCAGTTGTGAACATAGATCCAAAAATGCAAAGTATTAGCCTCCAAAATTCTGAACTATGATTCACCACACATATTCATGAAGAATCATCACACGGTTATCTCAGTTAATGCAGAAGAAATACATATTTGGAAACTTCAAAACCTTTCCATGACTTTTTTATAAATCTTACCAAACTAGAAATAGAAGCGAACTTAATCTGGTAAAGTATGTGTTCTGAAAACTTTCAGAGAACTTCATTAACTGAACACCAGGAGTCAGGGGAAGCCCTGAATGATGAAACGCTAACAGGACTCTTTAAATCAGAAGCAGGATGACCGTCTTTGTTGCGTCTATTCATCCATGAGCCGTAAGACAAGAAAAGAGACTAACAGGCTAATTTATCATTATTCATAGACCATGTGACTGTCCACCCAGAAAACAAACAAAAAATCTGTAGACAGAATGTTGGAATTAAATATACTAAATTAAAGACATACTCACTTAACCCAGCAGTGGGGATGGAATGAATGAACTTGAGCTACATTAAAAAAAATTCAGGTGTTCCTGAAGCACCGCGCTTCAAAACTTGTGTATATGTTATAGATTCTTTAGTAAATGTATCAACTGCTACAGAAATAAGATCATTTAAATTAGTGGGATAGTTCAAATGATGGTTAGAAAGTCCGTATGTAAGTGACAGGCTTAATTAAAGCTCCTGTTAAAGGCAGGTCCTCTGTACAAATTTCAGTCACAGGAGTGTTGCCACAGAAAACACAATAACCACCACGAAATATACAGTGAATCAATGTCTCTTACTCTGGGGAGGGAGTACAGCCCTTAAAGGAGAGAAAGGGGAATCACAGTCAGTGCCAGCTATGAGACAAGTACTGGCCTGGAGGGGCGGGGGGCGGTGGTGAAGGGGTCCTCAGGTATCTGTTTTATTCCACAAACCCAGAAAGTCCATGGAGAGCCTTCTGGCCTGGCTTCTCCTTCCAGCCAGTTCTGCAACAAACAGACATTAGGCCTTCCCTTTATAGTCATAAAGTTGATCTCACACCAACCTAAGCACAGGTCTCTTCAGACCATGAATAATTCCTAGATAAACAACACTTAACTTTCAGAACCTACAATTCAGTTCTACTGGAGCTCTCAAGGTATCAGTAATCTGTCCGCTTGTCCAACACAATTTGTGGACAAGAAAGACTGTAAGCTTAGTCGATCAAGAACCACATGCAAATATATTGTTCCAACTTTGAAAAGCATATGTAATCACACATGGACACACTGACATATACAAATATTGCAATATCACCAGTAATCAGGAAAATACATATTAAAAACAGTGAGTTTCAATATGTCAGTTTGCACACACACACACACATGCACACACAAATCATCTCCAGTGTTGGTTAGGGAAATTTACATACAACTTCCATATAAATTTCCATATAAGTTTATATGACCTTTTCTAAAACAATTTGGCAATATCGGTATTTTAAATGTAAATACATTTCCATTTAATAACTTCACATCTAGGTAATCATACAGGAAAAAATTCTACCACATTTGCAAAAAAAAGTTAAAAATCACAAGAATATTCTTGTGAATATAGTTTGTAAAAATAGAAAGAAGAAAGTACAAATCCATCATTTTTTATGTCTTCAAGTAAAATTAAAGAGTTAAAATACCACATTTTCAACAAGAATCTTAAAAGCTAAATGAATGTAACAAAAACTTACTTCAAAAGAAAGAGGATGGAGTCCAGCTCCTCCCTTTGCAACTTATAAAAAAAAAGAATTAGTTATCATGACAATGTGTAAATTTGAGAATCTTAAAAATTATGTTATACTGAAAGCATTTAAGCTTCAACATGCACTCATTTATTCAAAAACTACCAGGGGGTAGCACAGAATCTGTGTCAGGAATGTAGACAGACCCCTAGGCCACACCACCTGAGTCCACATCAAGCAGAGCCATTCCTCGTTAGCTGTTTAAACACAGCTTCCACGTTTTCCAAGTCACCGTCAGCCTGTGGAAGGCAATATATTCCTTTCTCAATTAGTTACATACAAGCTCACTTTATGGGGGAAGCCACAGCAGAAGCAAAGAAAGAGTTCTAGCTTTTTTGATGTGAAGAGCCACAGAGCAGTCATAACTTTGAAAAGCCACCCATGTCTTCAGGCATGTGCACTGTCCTTTTGAGGGTGACAATCATAGAAACTACAAAACCTACAGCGGCCAGTTATATTGACTGTCCAGTCTAGGTGCTGTGAACCTGCACTAAGTGCTTGCCATTCAGCATCTAACTTAGGAAGCAGCAAACTGTTTCTGGAAAGGGCTGGTGGTCTATATTTTAGGCTCTACAGGCCCCTCTTATAATCACCCAAGCAGCCGTGGGAACACATGCATGCCCTGGGGATGGCTGTGTCCAACAACTTATTTGTACAAACAAGCAGCCAGCTGTAAGCTGTGGGCTCCTGATGTAATGGAATCCCCAGAGCTCTATGGAAAAAGAGAAGATGGCATTCTTTCATTGAACAAATCTCAAAGAAGGTCTCTGTGTCAGAGATTCTTCCAAGTCATGAGGATATAGGAGTGATACAAAACACAACAATCTTTGCCCTGGGGAAGATCATGTTCTGGCAGGAGGAGGCATTCAGTAGATGAGGGAAGGCTAATGGGGAATGCCAAGACAGCTGGTATTCAATTCTGACCAGGGAGGTCTGGGAACACCTTACTGATGACATCTGAGCAAAGATCTGAAAGAGGTAAGGAAGGAAGACCCATGGACATTTGGGGTAAGGAAATAAGCTATATGGACTTTTGGGAGAAATTTGCTCTGGGCAGAGGGACTGGACAAAGGTTCTTATGGCAGAGCAAGCCTGGCATGGTCAGGAAACAGCAAGAAGGCCCTGGTGTCTGCAGCAAAGGGGGAGAACTGCCACAAGTAAGGTTACAAAGCAGGTAGGGTAAAGGCAGGCAGGTCAGTGGGGTCTAAGGTCATTGCAATGACTTCCAGAATTGGGAAGCTATTTGAGGGTGTGGACTGCTGAGTCATGATGTGATGTATTTTTAAAGCATCATCACAGCTGTTCTGAAGAGACTCTGGCAGGGGTGAGGGGATGGGGGTCACAATTGTGGGAAGAGGAAGGCCATTTCTGAGGCTAACTGTAATAATCCAGGTGAGGATAACGGGAGCACCAGCATTACCAGCACAGGCAGTGAGAAGAGGCCAATGGTTCTGGATGTATTTTGAAGATAGAGCCAATAAACTTGGGTTTTGGCCTAAATAACAGAGGACTGAAGTGATCACAAGATGATTTCATATTCATAGAAAACATCTTCCTTCTGTTTTTTGATATACTTTCTTCCCAGTACGCCAATAAAAACACAGACTGCATTAAAAGCAAGAAACTTTAAAAATCTCAACCGTATTTTTATTGGCGCTTCATTATGTTTCTTTGTAGTAGACTCAAGAATACAGATTTTTTCTCTCCTATCAAGAGAGGTCCATTTCTCTATTTGCACCAGAGAGGCTCGTAACTTATGCTGGCCAATGTGACATGAACAAATGTGAGGCAAGCACAAGCTTGAAAAGCCTTATGTACTCGCTGAGCTTGGAACCCTAAGGTTAGCACATAAAGGAGCTCAAGATCGCCTGCAAGCACAGAGTGCCCTGGTCAATAGTATACCAACCACAGGACACCTAAATGAGGCCACCTCCCACCAGCCAATGGGAGAGGCATATGCCAGCCTAAACCAGAATCACTGCCCAATAAACCCACAAAATTGTAAGCTCAATGACTGGTTGTTTTATAAGGCACTTAGTTTTGGGATGGTTTATAATGCAATTCAATGTGCGGCACAAACTAACTGATACACTCTTGAACAAGTACATTTTTCCTAAAAGGACAGAGAGAGCAAAAGGGGGAAGAAGGGGGGACTGAGGAGCCTTTAAAATGTGGTTTTTTTGGTTGTAGGGTTTTTTTTTTAAGACAAAAGATTTTAGTATCTTTCTTTGCTATTTTGATTCTCCATAATATCACACTGCTTTCCTCCACGCACCTGTGAAAAAAAGTTAAGTGGAGCAAAACAAGGAAACAGGATAAAAATCAGATTGTTTCACATTTAAATTAGCTACCAATCTGGAAAAAAAAAAATTAAACTCGAGATTTAGGTCAATTTATGACTCATAAGGGGGAAAACGGATAATTCATTGAAAATCAAAAAACAAAACCCCTTGTGGACATCCTTGGGCACATGCCTGTATCTTGATGACTGTAAGGACCTATTTAGAAACTGTCCCTGCTCCCCTTCCCCCAGGGGATTTACTTGGAGACAAGTCCCGGAAACCAGCTTCAGGTAACAAAGCCCAGATACAAAGGTGGGTCAGGCCAGGTGGAGACATCCGATGAGTGGGGGGGATTCATACTGTCTCCCTGGTTACCAAGGAGTATGAGCCCCGCCCTATGGGAACCTTTTGGGTGCCAATCCCAATTAAGGTGTAATAGGCTGGTTCAAAGGTCTACTAGGGTAAGTTGTAACTCAGTTGGTCACCTAGCATCTCTGTGGAGTTTCCTGTGTGTGTAACAATCTCATTGGTCACCTGTGCGTGGCCAGGCCCAACCACATGGCCTTTGCCCTTAAAAGCTAGTCTGTGAAACAGAGAAGGGTCACCCTCTCTTATAAGAGGTGTGTCCCCAAAGGTTGGTTCTTGATGCTTGGCGCGAAATAAAGCTTTGCTTGACCTTCGCTTTATATCAGTCTAGCTCTTTTAATCACGGACCCATTATTGGGGCATAACAATGACCACCTGGAACCTGGCGCATTCTGTGAGACCCTGAGCCATGTGGTCTGTGTCCGAGACTGCCACATCTCCTTGAGTCACCTTCCGTCCCCTCCATGCCTGATGTCAGCTTCAGGTCCTGCAGAAGCAGTCAGGGCATCCATACATTCCTCTCTGCACACTCCTCTGTATATGTGATCCCATCTCAACCCACATCCTCCAGCACCTTGCACCATCCATCATCTCCCTTCAGTCAGCCTGCAAATAGGTAAATGCAGCCTGTAAAATCCGCCCTTGACCAAGCTATGCCTGGAGTTACGATCGTCTGTCTTCACCATCAAACTTTCTAAAAGGCTATTCTTGTGTGTGGCCTCCATGGTCTCACCCCCAGTCACTCCATCTCTTTGTCTGGCTTAGGATCCCACTACTCACCTCACCTTTTCTTTCAGTACTCAGTGACAACCTCCTCGATCCACCACCACTTCCTAATCCAGCTGCTCTGCAACTTTTTGCATCAGTGAACATTGCTGACATTTCATTCCTTGAAATTCTCTCTTCTCTGGACTTCTGTGACAAAATGCATTCCTGGCATCAAAGCTACGTCCCTCCCCTTCCATCCACTACTCCTTTACTCTTCCTCTTTATCTGCCCAAGAAAAGAAGGAATTAACCCAAATCCTTAACTGTCCCTCTCTCTACAAGGAACCTGTCCCTTGGCAACAGCATGATTGCTCCTCTCTTCCCCACAAGCTTCCGTCCCTACATTTTGGCTGCCCAACCAGAACTTACACCTGGGGGTCCCACAGACACCTCAACTGAGACTGCCTAAAGCTGCACTCATCCTCCTACCTCCTGGACCTGGTTCCCCTCCTGAGTTCCCACAACTGTTGTGGCAGTTGACAAACCAGACTCAACATTTTGAAAACAGAGATGCACCCCTAAGCCTACTGCAACATTCCTTACCATAGCCGAGATATGGAAGCAGCCCAAGGATCCAGCAACAGAAGACAAAGTGGTACATACATACAGTGGTATATTACTCAGCCATCAAAAAGGATGAGATCTTCATATTTACAACAGTATGGATGTACCTAGAGGGTATTGTGCTAAGTGAAATAAGTCAGAGAAAAACAAATACTGTATTTCCAGGCATGAATCCCTGAAAAATGCCCTACATATCCAAGTTTTAATGTAGGACCAGAAGCTACAGTTTTAGCATATATCACCACAATACAAAATAAAATCTTTAAAAAAAAAAAAGTGAAATAATGGGACAACAGCTAGGGTAAAATGAATTAACAATTGTCTTGCTCATCATCACCAGCACCACACCAGTTACATGTCTGACCCCCAGGCCAGCATAGCAGGTGTGAGGACAGGTCCAGGCAGAGAAAAGGTTGTTTTTCACGTTTGTTGAAAAATAATAAACAGAAGGGGTGCCTGGGTTGCTCAGCCAGTTGAGTGGCCAACTCTTGATCTTAGCTCAGGTCTTGATCTCACGGTGGTGAGTTTGAGTCCTACACTGGGCTCTGCACTGGGCATGGAACCTACTTAAAACATAAAATAAAATAATAAAGTAAAGCAAAATGAAATGAAATAAAGTAAAATAAATTAAAATAACAGAACAACTCTGTAAAAGTACATGAATTCATAACCCACATGTAAGTCAAGGTCTACTTGTTCCAAGACAACATTAAAGCTAAGATGTCATTATCAAGACAGGAAACAAGATAAATTGTGTATCCCATGTGCCATGAGATGACCCCAAACACATCCAAGTCAGCCATGGCCCTCCACATGTCCACAAGGGAGGGCATATTATCCCCACTACCGTGGAGGAAACCAAGACTCAGAGAGGTCAAGAAATGGATCCAAGATCATAGCATTATTTAGCAGCACAGTTGGGATGTATGGGACTAACCCCAAAATAGGCCATACCTAGTGGATGAATAGCTTAGTGTGGAGTTATAAAATCCCATGTAAAAGGCTGCCTCAGGAAGGCAGATAATCAATAAAGGGAAAATAAAGGGGTGCCTGGGTGGCTCAGTGAGTTAAGCATCCACCTTGGGCTCAGGTCATGATCCCAGGGCCCTAGGATCTAGCCCCATGTCAGGCTCCCTGCTCACCAGGGAGTCTGCTTCTCCCTATGCCTCTGTTCTCCACTCATTCTCTCTAAATAAATAAATAAATAAAATCTTAAAAAAAAAAAAAAACAAGGAAAAATAAAGACCATAAGCTTACAATAAAGACATGAATGACGAGTCCAAGCTGTCAGTGACACACACACACCTGCCTACAGTTCTCTGGCCTAAGACACAGGTGGAATTGATGGGGTAGGAGGCACACAGGCCTGGACAGCACAGCCCCCAGCAGACAGAGAACTCTGGTGTAGGTTAAGCTACCTTCCATTGTCCTTTAAAATGTCAAAACTGAAGAAATTGGGTGGGATTATTGAAATCTGAACCCAGGGGGCACCTGGATGGCTCAGTCTTTTAGGCAACAGCCTAACAAGACTCAGGTCATGATCCCAGCATCCTGGGATCAAGTCCCACATCAGGCTCCTTGCTCAATGGGAAACCTGTTTCTCCTTCTCCCTGATGCTCCCCCTCCTTGTGCTCTCTCAATGACAATAAATAATCTTAAAAAAAAGAAAGAAAGAAAGAAAGAAAGAAAGAAAGAAAGAAAGAAAGAAAGAAAGAGAAAGAAAGAAAGATCTGATCCACAGTGTCGAACAACATAAAGAATGGTACTTTCTTGGGTTGTTTTTCATTTGTTTGTTCCTTTTTTAAGTAGGCTCCACAGCCAGCTTGGACACCAGTATAGGGCTTGACCTCACAATCCTGATCATGACCTGAGCTGAAGGCAGACACCTAATCGACTAGGCCACCCAGGCGCCTCACTTTCTTGGGTTCTAATGGGACTTTTCCTGGGCTCCAATCCCAGCTGTATTGAGTGCCCAGGGAGAATTAAGTCCAGCACCATGAGAAAAGCATCCCAAGGCAGCAGACCTCAGCAGGAACTCTACTGGTGGCTGCCATCATCAAAAAGTCAGTGAACAGTGGGAACAATGATAGCCACTGCCTTTTGGGTGTCACTGAACCATCCCACTCACCTTCAGGAAGGTCAACACAGTAAAAGCAAATTCGTTAGAAGAACAGGGGAGGGCATCTCCCCCACTCTCAGAAATCGAAGCAACTAGCCAGACAGTGCAGCACTGGAGGAAAAATAAAAATATGAAGGAATGTGGGGCACCTGGGTGGCTCAGTCTGTTAAGCATCTGCCTTCGGGTCAGGTCCTGATCTCAGGGACCTGGGATCTGAGCCCCACATCAGGCTCCTTGCTCAGCGAGGAGTCTGCTTCTCCCTCTCCCTCTGCCCCTCCCACTGGCTCATTCTCTCTCTCTCTCTCAAATAAATAAAATCTTTAAAATTAAAAATTAAAAAAAATATGAAGGAATGAATTAAAATGCAGAATTCAGAAACAGATGGAACTATATATAAAAACCTGGAATATGACCCAGTGAGTGAGGAAGGATTATTAAATCATGATGCCATAGGAATCGATTACCAATTTTTTCTTAGAACAGAGAACACACTGTACTATGCCAAAATAAAAACACAAAATTAGGATTGAATACAAAAACAAAATTATCAGTGTTATTCCATCAAGTGCTTCTCTAACCTACTGAGCAAAACCTCAGTTCATCCTCTGAAAGACTCTGGGCACCACCTCAGCACACATGAACACATTTTCAGGCCACAGTTCACACTGCCCTCGATTGCCTGGGCTGCAGCCCCCACCCCAAGTCCCCAGGTTTGGGTTCCTCCAGGGAAACCCACCTCAAACTGTGCCGGGGCCCCTGCCCTGGGAAATCCCTGAACCTAACCACTTCACAACAGGGAGAAACAGGAAGATTCAAATGGACATAAACTTGAGACATTGACATTTTTTTTAATTAGAAGGAAAATACAGAAAGAAACATTTCCAGCACACAGTGAAGAGCTAATCTCTCACAACGTCGAGAGTCATTAAAATGATCAAAACACCAGCAATGGTCTGAGAGGTCAAACTGGCAAAGAGCCAGAAGCACCAGAGGAAATGCTCACAGCAAACAGAGCTGGAAGCCAGGTGCCCCGAACGGCTGACATTCGGATCTGTCGCTTACCACGGGGAGAATGTGTAACTTTCCAGGGCCTCGACTTCCCTCCTGACCAGCAGGAAAGTGGGCGACACCACAAAACTCATGGCTGCTCCGGGAATACATGAAACGAGAGGGCTCAGTGAGCTCGCGGCACACCGCATAGTCTGTGCGCAGCGAATGGGAATTTCCTCTACCGCAGCCACGCAAAGAGCTGAAGGACCTGCACAAGACGCCTTTAGACAGCAGTTCTGAGACGAGAAGACACGACACAAAACGTGTGTGGCGTGAACGCAAGGACCCCATTTCAGAATCACCACGAGAGCACGAGGCCGCGAAGCAGGCGTGACGGGCTCCAAAGCCACCTGGTCGTGGCCTCTTCTGCACCCCTCGCTCCTCTCTGCTGGGGCCCAGGCCAGCGGGACAAGGGCCTCTTCTAGGGAGAAGAAGAATGACCTCTGAGGCCTCTGCTGGTTCCAAGTCCAAGTGAAGTTCCTTAAACCCCACAAACAAGGTTGGTGGCCTTCAGGGAAATAAACCTAAAAGCAAAAATGTCCTTCTGCTTGCAACATACTCTCAAACCAAACCCCATGAGGACCCAGGCCACCTGTCCTCAAACCCATCCCTCTGGGGCCACCAGTCCTATGAAACCAGAAGCCACCAGCCAGAGCACCTGCCTTTTGACTCTACTCCAAAGTGGGAGGGCGGGATTCTGCACACATGAAGCGCTTCCATCTCAGAGAGGCTGCAGGGTGGCTGTTGGACACCTGCCAGGAGGCCAGCTGCAGATGGCCCGCCTCCAAGTCACATGTTGTCTAAAGACAGGATCAGCCTAAATTCCCTGAACTGGCTCAGGGCCCTCCTGCCACAGCCTTGCCAGCCTCGGCTGCCTCGTGCTATCGCCCTCACCTCTCTCAAAACCCCACAGCCTAGGCCATCAGCACCCATGGGGGTCTGGCAGCAGCTGCCACAAGGAGACACAGCACACTCTCAAAGCCACCTCCCCTCAGAAGCCTTCCCCTACTCTCCCAGGAGGCTGCACATCCTCTTTCCTCTGATGCTCCTTTTAGCTTGTCCCTAAGACAACTGTCTGTGCCACTGCTCCTCTGTCCCTCCGCTAGATGCTAAAGCTCCAGCAGGTACCAGGTAACAGGTTCCAGATACCACTGTATGGCCAAATGCCTGGCATGGACTGAGGATTCAAAGTTTACTTGCTGACTTAATTATTGCTAACAACTAGGTTCTGAGAGGGTAGGTTTCTGGGACAGTCCATCCAAGAAATATCTAGGTCAAGTGTGTTCTTCCTCAAGAACAAGGTGAGCCGTGGACGTAATAAGATGAGGAAGAAACCCCCCCCCATCCCCATCAAGTTCCCAGCAGCAAGTCCAGCAATGATCATCCTATGCCCCATCGGCCACTGCACTACTTGGGGAGGAAGAGTCAACGCATGCCAGTCCAGGAAAGTGAGAGCCTTCCTCCCTCTACACCGGCTTCCTGAAGCCTGAGGCAATCCCCTCCAAGCAGTGGCCATGGCAGCCCGCACAGGCCCTTCACGTCCTCCAGGCCCAGGTGGCCAGCCACGTGATACAGGTTTAAGGATGACCAGCCATCACCTCCCAGACAAAGGAAAAACACACAAGATGTCAAGTACAGATCAGAGGAAGGCTGTTTTCATTCCAGGCAGCAAGATGAACCTGCATTTTTTTATCAGTCACAAAAACACATTCTTCTGTGAGCAAAGAGGGTAAGTGCTCTGAGACATGGGTGCACCCCTGACCCCGCCAGGGCCAGCCCTTCAAGACAAGTCAGAAAGCCCATGGCAGCTCTGCCAGTGACTCTGAGTGAGCCTTTGGAAGACAAGTCTGTCCTGAACAACAGTTTAATTTACTTCTCTTTAAAAAGCAGTGGGACAAGGTCTTGACCATGTCTTCATAAATAAAACAGTTTAGGACACCAAACCCAAAGGATTTGGTTATGTCCCCAGTGGGCACACCACCACTCATGGATGGCTTCAGGGAGAAAGTGTGCTGTCCATCCATGCATACATCCTCAGGTACTCAGTTGCCTGTGACTGATTCCTACCCATGGGCATTCGCTCCCCGGGGCCCTCCCCATCTGGGCTTCTCTCTGGATGCTGCAGGGCGCTGCTTCCTTGTATCCCCATCAGCACCAAGGACACCGTAGCTCCTCCCGAGCCTCCAAGAGGGCACACCTGCCTTTGCTGCCAAGCAACGAGGGGTTGGAAATGCATGAAGATGCGGACTTTGTCATCCTTTATAGTGAAACTGTTCAGTTGTTTTCCATTTAGATTTAGAATGAGACCCCTTTGCCTCATTTTGGTCTATGAGGGGAGGAGCCTTTACAATGGCTCCCTGGGATCCTGACCTGTGGTATAGGCATCGCTCTGTAACCTCTAGGTAGTTAGGGATTGGCTTCTGAGCTATAGGATACAGTCAACGTGATGAGATATCACGTCTAGAGTTTCTTTAGACATCTTGCAAGGAGTTTCTCCTTCCTAGTTACTTTCTCGTGTTCCGCTTCTCCCTCTTTCCCTTTTTCTTCTCTAGCTCCGAACCAAAAATCAAGCACAGATGTTTTGAGCTGTCATCCATAGAGGCTCATGGGGCAGAGAGCTGAGGCAGTGCCAAGGCCCAAAGACACACAGGAACTCAGATTCTGAGTCCAAATGGCTTCCCGAATTCTGGGAACTAACTTGGGGAAAAATTCTCTGCCGGTCTAGCCTCAGTCACAGCCCCAGGCTCGGAGGTCTCTCGAGGTTGGGGAAACATGCCACATTATGCCTGTATTCCTCTTCCACAAAAGCTGTGGGAAATTCAATACCTGCGTTTGGAGATGGTGGGTATTGGCACAATGCAGTCACAGAGAAACAATTGATAACTAACTGTCTCCCAGGCCTCAGTCTCTCTCCCTGCCTTCCTCCCTCCCCTCGGCTCTGCTCCCAGTTTCTCTCAGCCACGTTGAATGCCTTTTTCCTCTCCTCTGGCCAAACCAGCTTCTGGCAGTGAGGCTCTGTAGCAAAGGTACCTTGTTCCTGACACACAGCATCCAGACTTGTGCAGGACTAGCTCCCTATTTTTCATTCTGTGTTCAGCAACGTCACCCTCAGTGAGGCCTTTCAGGCCTTCTTGTCTAATGCTTCTGCAGCCTTCCTTAGGAGCACACTTCATTTGTCCTCTAGAGCCCTTGTTCTTTTCTTTCACATGTCTTTATATAGTGCTGTGGGCCATGTCTAGACTGTGGGCTCTAAAGGGAAGGAGTCTTGGTATCTTGAGCAGCGTGCAGGGCCTATCAAGGTACGTGGTGTAGGGGAATGCTTATGTGTAGAGTTAGTGAATGAATAATTGAGAAGTTCTTGGAGCCCACCTCCCCTTTTAAGCACCTAGAATGCAGGGAGAAGTGGTACTCTGTTTCAAGCTGTTTCTGGGCCAGGGGACAACCAGGAAGTTCCGGGCCTGGCTCTTCCTGCTTCAGTTCCTCCAGCACATCTCCCTAGGTACCATGGACAGGGAAACACCCTCCATCCTGTTCTCCAGCTCTCCTGGAACAGCCCCAGGCAGGCAGACCAGCCACGAAAGATATGCCTTTTCTCGGGGGTCCTCAAGGCCCTGGCTTTCCAGAGTCACAGGGCCAAAGGAGCAGTATCTCCAGGCTCTAAGAGCATAGGAAAGGACCTCAGAACCCTTCCTTTCCTTCTTTTCTGTCCACTCCCATGGTGTCCTCTTTACTATTCCAGCGCCCTCACCTCAGCCAGAAGAGTGCTTCTGCAGCCACCCCTGTATGTCCAAAGGATGACCCTGAATTTGTCATGCAGACTAGTCTTGTCACTGGGACCCAGATGCAGTGTCCAGTGCTCTGGCATTTTCCAGATGACATAAACACATGAGAAACAGGTAGGAAAGAACATCCTCACCATGACTAACCATCAGAAAAATGCAACCAAGAACATAATGAGATATCACATCACATCAATTGGAATTTAGCTATTGTAAAAATGATAAGAGCTAAGTAATGCTGCTGAGGATATGGAGGAAAGGGAAGCCCTGGGCACCATTGGTGGGAATGCACATTGGGACAGTCACTATGCAAAACAGTATGGACGTTCCTCAAAAAATAAATAAATAAATCTACCATAGGATCCCACAGTTCCACATCTGGGAACTTACCTGTAGAACACCAAGGAATGTGTCCAAGAAATCTCTGCACTCACCGCTACATTCAAGAAGAATTATTTTCAACAGACAAGACACCGAAAACATCAGTGCCCATTCACGGTAACTGGATAAAGAAGTGTTTACCAATATAATGGGATATTAATCACCCATAGGAGAGGAAATCCTGCTAGGTGTGACAATAGTAATGGACTTTTAGAGCATTATGCCAAGTGAGATAAGTGAGACAGAGGAAGGCCAATACTATATATATGCAGGTATAGACATATACATACAGAGATACTAGGTAGATATAGATAGATGGATAGATAGATAGATGATAGATAGATAGATGATAGACAGATAGATATTTCCCCCTTCTACATGGAATTGGAAACAAAGAAGAGAAATGGAGTCAAATGAATTCAGAAAAAGTTCACATTGAAGGAACCAGAAGCAAAGGGAGGAGCGTGGGGCAGGGATGGAGTGAATGGTGAAAAGGTACAAACTTCCAGTTTCATGAGAAATAAGTAATAGAGTTGTAGTGTGCAACCTGATGACTACAGTTCATACTGCTCTATGGTGTATTTGAGAGAAGTTAAAATAAAGCCAATTCAGAGTCTCATCACACACACACAAAAAGGTGTCCTTTCTTTTCTCTTTCCTTTCTTTTTGTGTCTCTAAGGGACGATGGCGGTGAACTCAACTTATTCTGGTAATCTTCTTAGGGTCTACAAAAGTGAAATCATTATGTTGTGCACCTGAAACATACATAGTGCTCTATGTCAATTATATCAATAAAACTGGGGCAAAAAAATTTTACTATTCATAATGAGTCTCAGGAAAGTTGACTGGGTAAAAAGAATTACAGGTAAACAAAACTGAAATCAGCAGAACCTAAAGTCAGTAGATTATGATAGGGTTAAAAGCATCCAAGCCATTTGCATAATCAAGGGACTCTGAGTTAAAAAATCAGTGAATTAAAATGAAAGGAGATGAAGTAGAATTTTAAATTTGTGTTCTATTTAAAATAATTGATCAAGGAATAAAATGCCTTCATAAATTAACTCTGAAAATTACCTTCTTACATAAAGTTTTCATATTTTGAACAACTCCAATTTTAAGCTTTGAAGTGGGCATGGAATGACAACATTTGGTTTGATCCAAGTTGTCTCAGGGAAAATGAATGAAGTAAAATGCCTGATATAGGACCTACCTGGAAAGGTATAAATGGCCTGATGAAATTCATAACTTTGTCTCTGCAGCATTTCAATATATTTTTATGTCATTAAGTATGTGAAGTTCATGGAGTACATTATAAATGTTTTAAAGGCATTAATATCTTTGTACCACCTTCCTGTACCCTGTCTTCACATCTCATGGCATCTTGTGAAACTAAAACTCTTTACCATAAATCAGAATCTTCCCATGACTGCCTCTTTCCAGCCCTTGGAAAATAGCATTTTACTTTCTGTCTTTCAGAATCTACTTTAGGGAAGTGCTAAGAGTGATGTCAGAGTTTGTATTTTTATGAATACTCATTTCACTTAGCATAATATCCTCAACGTTCACCCATGTTGTGGCATATGTCAATGCTTTCCTTCTCTCTTTTTTCGACAACTCCAAATATGTTTTATTTTGCAGAACATACAATGCCCAAATATCACTACCAGAAAAATATTTTTTTAATTTTTTAATTAACATATAATGTATTATTAGCCCTAGGGGTACCAGTCTATGAATCGCCAGGTTTACACACTTCACAGCACTCACCATAGCACATACCTTCCCCAATGTCCATAACCCAACCAATCTCTCTATTCCAGCGGGTGTGTGTATGCAACATCTGTTCCTCCCTGGACAGATTCTTAGATTGTGTTCATGGTTTAGCTCGTATGAACAATGGTGCCATGAAAAGATGTGTTCAGATACATCTTCAAGACCATGCTGTCAGTTGAGTTGGGTATCTACCCCAGAAGTGGAATTACCACTTGGTAATTCTAATGTTGATTGTTTTGAAGAACTGCCATACTGATTTCACAACGATGCTGTTAAACATTCCTACCACACACAGTGTACAAGGTCCCAACTTGTCTGCATCTTTGCCAACACCTGATCTTTTCTCTTCTTCTAAGTCTTTCTTTCTTTTTCTGGGGTGAGTCATCTTAATGGGTGTGAAATGGTATCTCATTGCTTTTCATAATTTGGATTTCCCGAAAAATTAGTGATGGGATGTATCTTTTCAAATTTCTCTCCATGTGCCTATCCTTGAGGATATGTCTATTCCCCACCTGTACATTCACACATTACATTTACTTTGTTGTCACTGAGCTTATGTGATCTCTATGTATTGTGCATATTGAGCCCCTGTCAGATACATGGTTTGCAAATATGGTCTCCCATCCTGTGGACTGTGCTTTTCCTTTTTTGACCAGGTCTTTTAAAGTCACAAAGATTTTAACTATTCTGAATGTCCAGTGTGTGAATTTATTTTTCTTTTCCATCTCTGCCTTGCAGGTCCTATCCATTAAATCATTGCCAAATCCTGTCTTGTGAAGCTGATGAAGATGACTGCAATGGAGCTCCAACTTGAGAGATGAAAGAGGTTCATTGGTGGAGGCAGGCAGCAGCATGAACTGGAGAAGCACAGGCCTGATGACAGGGTCCTGACAATATGTGATGGCAAGATGGTAGGAATACGTATGCTGGGCTAGCAGGAGACGTGTACTGGAAATGGTACCCTGTCCATTTTGGGCACCACCTGTGTGATGATGGGAGCAGTGAGACCTACGACTGGACATGTTCCCAAGCTCAGCCCTTCTTTAAGTGAGCCTTTTACTGCACTCTGCTCCATTAATGTTTGAAGCATTTCTTCATCAGATGAGGGACATAGTCTTACACAACAAAGAGTGCTGAATGTGGAGTGAGTGACACCTGTCTCCAAAGAACTTCTAATTACTCTATCAAGTTGAGTCAGTGTCTGAAGTTAATTGCAAAGAAGGTTGTTCCCGCATATGGCTTTACTCTATCTTTTGATATACAAATCTTGTTCCAATTTTTGTAATAAAGTGGAATGCAGGCTGCTCAGTGTGAGGAGCATGCCAGCCTGAATTTGCTGCCTCCCAGTTAGCAAGTGCCCACAGATTCCCTAGCATGTTTCTGAAAGAGCCTTTGCATTTGAGTTTTTTACCCAGGAGTCTAAGTTGCACACCACATTTTGATGCTCCAAACTGTGATGCATTTTTATGTAAAAAAACCCAGCTGAGCCCGTAGTTCTGGTGCAATAGGTCGTCCACAGGAGGTGTGCCCTGTGGCCACCTTTTAGTGTGGTCAGCCTACGTGCACCACTGGTGCCCACACCTGCAAGAAAAGGGTGTGGGGGTGGAGCTAGACTGTTGCTCTGCACATGGTCACCTGGAGATTGGGCTTTGTCCCCCAGAATTGTGACATCACGCCTAAGTCCTTCTCAACCAAATGGGGTATAAAGCCCTCTATTTTTTTTAAGATTTTATTTATTTGGGGGTGGGGCAAAAGCAGAGGTACAGTCTCCAACAGATGCCCCTCTAAGTGTGAAAGGCCCACGTGGGGCTCTATGTCACATCCTGAGTTCGTGACCTGAGCCAAAATCAAGAGTGCTCAGCCCACTGAACCACCCAGATCCTCCTGGAGCCCTCTCTTAAAATGAAATGTCCTAAGTGTTCAGCCACTGGTCTCATGGCTATGCGTTCCTGGGGGCCCGTGTCTGCTCAGCAATCCGGGAATGAAAAGGAGGGCCCAACCCTGGGTTCTCTTGAAAGTAGCCAGTGGCCAGATCGCATCACAGGCTAGACACTCTCACAGGCACAGAGGCCAGGAAAGGCATTCCTACTTGAGAACCCACCACTAGCCTTGTGTCACTGGTGTGGGGAAAGAGGATTGCCAGGGACAGTTGCCTCACTTAAGTGAACTAGCAGTGACTGGCAATGACCTCACCACCTAACTCTTGGATGGTGTCCACTTGTCTACTGGTAACAGGAACAGTGGGCATCCTTCCAGGCATCGGTCATGTTAACTGATGATGCTGTGAAGTAGGTGGGTTTTGCCCCATTTTACAGGTGAGAAGACTGAGGCACTCACCTGAGGTCTTGCACCTACATTTCCGAGCCAAGATCCGAAGTCCGCATAAGCAGAGATCATAGCAGTGCCTCCCATAGGATAGGTTTGTAAGAATAAAACAGCACAGTGGGGCAGCCAGATTGCAGAGTCAGGAGGACACATTCCCATCCTGGGGGTACGGCCAGGAAAGAAGCCATAAGTGCAAAGGAGAAGCTGCTGCACCTTAGTTGGTAACTCTCAAGAAAATCATGTCCTTAAGCTGCCCCTTCTTTCCCCCTTCTATCCACATGGATTGGGGGTGGTAAGAGGGTGGGTAGCAAAGCACTCAAAGGCCCTCACTTCAGGGTTAGGCCCTGCAGAGGCCAGTGGGGCTGCGTGCCGACCACGGCCATGTGACTGGCTCAGTCCTGCCCTCACCCTGATGGGAGGTCACACTCTCTGCCTGCAGAGCAGAAACCAGCTCCCCGGCTGGATCCAGCTGCAGGTGGTGTCTGGGCCAGGGACAGCAGCCGGGGCCACAGCACAACTCAGTGTCCCATCAGAGCTGAATCTGGGGCAAGGGCACAAGCACGTGACCTGCTGCAGCTCAGTCAGACGCTGGCCTGCCACTTCCTGCCACAATCCAGGGCACCCCTTGGGGCCTGTCTGGGGAAGTGGACAAGTCCCACTCTTTGGCCTGCCACCCAGCTGGCCCTGGCTTCCCCCAAACCCAGAGTGCAGTCATAGAGGGGGACAACAGCCCTCAGCTTCCAGGTGAGGGGGCTTAGGTGAGCTGGTCCTTGACTGTCCCATGGCCCTGTGGCCTTTCAGGCCAGGAGGCTTTCAGGCAGGTAAAGCTTCCTTCTCAGTGGCCCGAGGACAAACTCCAGAGTGTGCCTGGCCTTCCTCTCTGGCTCCCCTACCCCTGCACGTGCTTCTCACTGGCCCCACACAACCCTGCATCCTGCACCATTCCTGGAGGCCAGGTCCAGCCCCCAAGGGGCTCCTGCTCTCACCCTGCTGCTGCCTCAGCTAGAGCACATCTGCCATGAACCCACCATCTAAGGGTCTTCCGCCATCTGGCTTTGTCCAGTGCCCCAGCTTCTGCCCAAGGTCCCAGGCCTCATTCCAAGTCTGCTGCTGGCTCCTCACTCCCAGGTCTGGGGCCCACCTTCCCACCACTGTGGCTTCTACTCCCTCCTTCAGACCTGCAGGCAGAGGGAAGAGCCCCCACAGGAATTCTGGCCCACTGTGCGCTCAGCCTACTGGAAGAGCCCACTGGCTCTTCCACATGCACTTCCCCTTCCTGAGCAGGGGAGGAAGTTAGAGACCCAGAACTCTGGGTGACTTCCTCATGCTGAACCTGGGTCCCCACTCACACATGCTTCCCTGTGGCCCAATGCCATCCTAGAGTGACACTGTTATCTTGACGAGGCTGGCGAGCATTGGAGCCTCATTGTCTACACATCAATGCTATGCCTTGACCTTACTGAGTCCTCACAGTGGAAATGCGACTGCATCATTTTGGTGGCTGGGGTATCTTCATGTTGGCATGAAGCTGAGAATTAGGAAGAAAAGAGGTCTCTGTGCCTTGGTCACAAGTAGAGTTTGGAAACATTCATTCATTCAACAGATAGTATCCAGATCCTACTATGTGCTAGGCCCGACCCCTGATGCTGGCAATAGGTTTTATTTTTCTGTATCAGTAAACCTCCCGCAGCCCTGGTTCTCTGGTCAGAAACTTCTCACGACTTCCTCTTCCATCGTTCCAGCCCACCTGAGCCAAGACCATTCACTAGGGGTCTGAAGGAAGGCGTGTAGATGCCTCCAAGTCCAGACAGCCCTCTCCATCCAAAGGTTCTTCCTTGTCTTAACCCCCTAATTTCCCTGCATGGTAGCCCCTCAGCCCCACCTGACTCAGGGGCCATGGAAGACCGCAGGCGGGGGGGGAGGGGCAGGTCTCTGCCCTGACCAGCTGGCAGCCTTGCCAAGGTCATGCGGCATCTCTGACAGGTCACAGGGAGGAGAGAGGCATGACCATCAACCATCCATTCCACACACTCGAGGGGGCATGGCCTTTCCTACAGAACGAATAAGCATTTCATCCTGGAGATACTCCCAGACCTCTGTCTTCACCCATCGCCGCAGATGGCTGTTGGTGCCAGTGTTGTTTCCTCCAGGCCAGTGTCTGGCTTTCTGGCCTTGATATAGATCCCAGGAAGCTGGCTCAAGCCGCTGTCTGGGCACTGCCTCCCTGGGCCTGGAAAGCAGGATGGAGTGTGCAGTGGGGAGTCTCCACTTCCCAGGCCTATGGAGGGCGGTTGTTGGGGCAGCTGGAGGAGCCAAGGGTGGGGGACAGACTGCCTGGCTCTTCAGTAGTCCTGGCTTCCACCATGTGGCCTTCCCAAAGCCATTCACCCTCTTGAGCCTCAGTCTCCTCCTCTGTACAACCAGCAGAGAGACCGACCACCAGGGTGAACAGGAACAATGTGCCTGCATGAATGGGGTAGTGGGTAGGTGTTGATTCCCTCTGTAGTGGCCACCCAAGCCACCATCCCAGAATCTCTGGTTAGTTTGTCAGAGTCTGACCGACAGCATCCAGGTGGGTATGGCTGGGGTGGGCACCATCTTTTGGGAAGAGATGGAAGTAGGGAGGTGAGAGGGGTCAGTGTGTGAGGGACCTTGAATGTCTCTTGGGAAAGGCTCATCCTGGAGGTAGCAGGGAGTGTGGAGGGGTGTGAACAGGGGCATCGTTTGTGTCGAACAACAGTAGTGGTCTCTGAGGTTGCATAGGGATTCTAGAATCAGCTGATGCACAATACTCTTCTAGTACTTTCATAGCTATTAAAAGAGGCTCACTGTGGCATTTCCTTCCTTTCCTACCATTGGATGAGCTCCATATACTCCTGTGAATGGGGCTCTGTGCAGGTGACTGTGCCTGGGTTTAGCCAGGTGCTGTTGCTGACTTGGGGTCTTATGCAAGCCACTTCCCTGGTCTGACCTGTCTCCTCGTCTGGAGAAAATCATTCAGAGATTGACCAGCCTGCCTCCAGCATAGCAGTGAGTTTGGCTATTCCATCCTGGATAGAAAAGCCCTTTGTAAATGGTGTGTGATGAAACATTAAGGTCATAACTGCGTTATGCTAAAAATAACGGGTCTCACCATTCTGCAGTCTTAGTGATGATACTAAGCCAGCAAGGTGACCTCGCTCAAGGTGAGGCGAGCCATCCCCTCCTGATGGAACCTGTAGGAAGTACACATTTGGACTCTGGGAGTGACCCCAAGACGGGTCCTTGCCTCCATCCCCCACTCAGGGGTTCCTAAGGGACCCAGTTCAGAGAACTTTGCCACATGTCCCCTGGGGGCAAACTGGCCTTGGTTGAGAACCTCTGCTTGAGCTTAGAGGAAATGAGGGGCGGAGAGGGGAGCTCCAGGCTACAATCAGCCAAATCCACAATGTAGAAAATTCTACAAGTGACCTGGTGTCATGCACAAGTATACAGCACAGGAAAAACAAAGGGAGGGGGAACTATTTCTATTAGGAGAGGTGTAAGAAGTCTATCTACCGAGTGCAGTTTGTGGCCTTTGGAACTTGATTTTGAACATGATAAAAAATAAATTTTCATTTTTTTAAAGAATTTTTTTTTTAAATTTGAGAGACAAAGAACAAGCGGTGGGGAGGGGCAGAGGGACAGAGAGAAAGGGAGAAGCAGGCTCCCCGCTGAGCATTGCACTCCATAGGGGACTGACTCAATCCCAGGAACCCAACACCATGACCTGATCCAAAGGCAGAGGCTTCACTGACTGAACCACCCCGGCATCCCAAAAAGACATTTTAAAAGATGATTGGGGGCACCTGGGTGGCTCAGTCATTAAGTGACTTGTCCTCAACTCAGGTCATGATCCCAGGGTTCTGGGATCCAGGCCTGCATTGGGCTCCCTGCTAGGTGGGAAGCCAGCTTCTCCCTCTCCCACTCCCCCTGCGTGTGTTCCCTCTCTCACTGTGTCTTTCTCTGTCAAATAAATGAATAAAATCTTCAAAAAATAAAAATAAAAAAAGGTAAGTGGGAAATACTGAGGAATTCTTGTTAATTGTGTCAGGCTCGCCCACAGCATGCTACTTAGGCTTCAGAAAGGACTGACCGGGCCGCCTCAGCTGCGCAGGCGCTGTGAGCAGGGTGACAGAGACAGGGCCCAGCATGGTCCCCAAAGTGCTCCCTGATCCTTCACTGGCCTCCACTGCTGGCCATGTAGGGACTGAAACACAGAAGGATGACAGGGGAACCAGTCCCAGAGATGGGCGGGGGACAAGCTGGATGTGAGCTGCACTTGACCCAGGGGTGGGAGTGAGAGCAGCAGGATGCCAGCCCGTGCCTCTCCCCTGTGATCTGCTTTGTATACATTTGACGTTTTCCATCATTAAAACTGATTGAAAGTGAAAGCCCCGTTTTCCGCTCTGCAGTGGAGCCTCATTCTGAAGGGCCCAGCTGGGGTCAGAAGGGACTGAGCACAGCCTGGCCCCTCGCCCTCCCTCCACTGGGAGTGGACCCCGCAAAGAGCTAGACTCCCACAACACATCCACACTCTGTTGGGGGTGTGCACAGCTCTCTTGGTTGAAAAGGTCACTGCTTGGGGTGGGTATAAAATCTATGTCTGTGGCCGCATGTGTCCTCCCGAGCCCTGCTGAGCTTCACTCCCCAGGGCCAGATAGTTGTGGGGGAGAGAGAGGGGACTTCCCACCCCCTCAGATCCGGGGCCTCCCACTATACACTGCCCCTATCATCACTCAGGCGTTCTGGGCCTCTTTCCTCGCCCTACGTGGTCTCCCCGTGGAAACCCCGGGAGAGGCTGGAGGGTAGGCTGGGTGGCCTCTGCATCCCCCAGAATATGGACCTGAGTCCATATGCCCTCTGAATGATGCTGCGTGTGCCCCCTCCTACATGCACACCCTCACCTCCTGCTCCTGGATCCGACTGCAGCCCCCCTCTCTCCAGGGGCCACATCACCCCAAGTCCTTCCAAGAGCCCAAGGATATGGCGCTCGATCCATGGGCATCTCCATTTTACAGGTGAACAAACTAAGGCTGGGGGGTGGTGAGTCATGTATGTGGGATCTTCCCTCCCCTCCATCCCCATCACTAGGGACAGGAGGTGAATCCACCATGCAGTACAGTGGCCCAGAACAGAGTTCTGGAGCTGGAGGGCCTGGGTTGAAATCCTGCCTGTGTGCTTAGCTGCTATGGGGCTTTGTGCTGGAAGGTCCCTCTGTATGAGCCTCTGTTTCCTCTCTGCAATGAAGAGCATGGACACATCCATGGTGCACTCCTTTGTGTGGGTCCTGGGTTGCCTGCTAGGGACCCAAGGACTGTACGGAGACCCTGCAAGGCAAAAGGGTATCTGGAAGGGTGGCCCAGGGATTGTAAAAGAAGCATAAGTGGGGTGGGAAGGAGCTGACCCTCCACTGCCCTCTGCACCCTTCCTCATGCATCTCCCATGTGGGACTTGACCCACAGCTTCTAACCCAGGCTTTGCTTTCTGAGGGGGACAACAGCAAACAATGGGATGACGCCTTTAAAAAACAAGGCTATTTGGAAAATTCCACTGGGGTGTGCAGGAACATGGGTCCCGCCCCCAGGCCCTCTGTTTCCTTCATATCTAGAGCCTTCCAGGCCTCTGGCTCCTCTGCAGATTCAGGAACTGGAGGCCACAGGGGGTCCCCCTGGATCCCTCCCTTCTGCAGGCAAGGCCATGCATTCCTTAATTCCAAGGGTCTGTAGATTTCATTGTAAATCATTTTTCCCCCAGCCAGTTACTTGGGATGCTCTAGGAATGAGTGACCTTTGATTTGGGCCAGATCTCCCTGGGTTCAAGGGTTCCCAGTGAACCAGGGCAATGATAGAGTATCACAGGGTCACTAGGGCAGCTAGAGACGCTGTGACAGAGGGTGGGCTACACAGACCACAGTCCCAGAGCTCTGTTGTCCTGCCTGGCTGTGCATGAATCTCTAACCTGTCAGAGCACGAGCATGGAATGGGGCTTGCTTTGCTTAAAGGCTTTGGTAGGGAGGGCCCCGGGGGGATGGAGCCCTCATCGGATTGTTTGCCATGCTTCTCGAAGTCTGCTGGTTACCCACCAGTGAGCATCCTAGCCCATCTTTAAAAAAACAGAGCATATACTTGTCACGGAGAACTCTAAGTTTCAAAACAGATGGGGACAAAAGACCATCAAGTGTGTTCTGAGACTCACATTTCAGTGTTTCTTCCAGTTCATGCCTGTGAATGATGCATATTCCGTTATCTTTGCTTATACTTTATTTGAAATTCAGTATTACTCTTAAGACTTAAGCATTTCTTCTGTGCTCCAATAAACATTTTTAACTGCTGTGTATGAGTCTCTCTGTTTAATCTCCCCTGTGATCAGGTATCTACATGATGTCCATTTCACTATTGCAAATAACACTGGTGAACATCTTTTTACACTAGTCTTTGCCCGAATGTGGGGGTAACTGTCTAAGGATAGCTCCTTTCAAGTGTATGAACAGACCAAAGAGATCCTGAATGTCACACTTTTTTCTATCCCTTCCTTCTCTTCTGGAGCCACACCTCCTCTTGTGGATGAAATTGTTGCTACTAGAACATCTGCCTCCCTGCATTCATCAAGTTTTACCTAGTGCAGGTAGGAAACCAGTAAGTGCACCTGCTAAACCTGGGAGGAAAATGTCAGTTGATGGCTCTGGTGTGAGGGTCTGAGGGTCACTTCTTGCAGCCAAGGGCAGAGGCTTGTGATAGCTTTTCTGCTGGTTCTGACACTCCTCCATCTCTGTGTTTCTGGCTGTCTTCTCTGGGCTGAGGTTGCGGGAAGCCTGACCTCCAGCTCTCCCAGGCTACCCCTGCCTCTGCTTTTATTATTTTATTTGTTACTTTTAGGATATTGCTCAGTTTCCAGAAGCAACAATAGAACCCCAAATTCCAGGCATTGTTTCCAAAAAGAAAGCACTCCCGTGTCTACGGTGAAGGAGGTAACCCTCCAAGGACTAAAGGCAGAAAGAATGAGGTTTCTGGTGGATTTCAGAGAACACTTGGGCTGAAGGGAAGCTCTTTGGAAATAAATGGAGGCTGTGCAATTTGCCTGTGCCCCGTGGGGATGGTCTGGCCCTGATGGCTGGAACAGAGGCTGAGAACAAGGAAGATGGGAGGGAGGACGGTGAGCAGGTGAGGGCTTCCAGACAGTGGAGACCATGCTGTGAGCCCTGGACCAGACAGCCTCACTGCCCAGCGCCTGTCTCCTTACCTGCAAAATGCAAGTCACTGTTTGAGCTCAGCAGGTTGTGGGGATCAGCTGTGGTAATGGGGTGAAACGGCCAGGATAGCACAGGGCACCTGGAATGGCTCCAGTACAGGAGCATCTATGAACAACATTCATTCATCCATTCAACAGATATTTACGGAGCTCCTATTCGGGGGCTGGGTGGGGAAGCCAGGGATAAAATGTGTGTTTGGGAGACTAGATCCCCGTATCTCCTGAGAAGAAATGCAGAGGGATTTTGCAGGGCAAGGGGCCTCTGGCCTCATCCTGTGCCTATATCCTATCCCCCCTGCCTTTTGGGCTTCAGTTTCCCCTCTAGGGACGGGCTGGAGGATCTGTAAGAATCCTGACGCTGTGCTAATGACCCTCCGGAGGTCTGCATCTGGTCAGTGAATCACTTTCCTTGCAAAGAGATGGGGCTGGATTGGTGAGGTGACATGTCTATCTGCCCCTCAAGACTGGGGATCTGCCAGGACAGGGATTGTGGGCTGTCAGTCACTCTGGTGTGTCCAGGGCCTAGCACGGGGCTGGCACAGAAGTGGTTTCCACAAATATCAGGCACCTGCTACTGCTTAGTAAGGCCTGGGAGGCTCAGAGGTCAGTCCTGAAGTCCCTACATGGGCTCTCAGAGGAGGGCCACATCCCCATCAGCTAGGCAGGCTGACTAACACACTCTCTCTACACCGTATTACTGGGGAGGTGTCAGGAGCTCCCCAAATAGGTCTGAAATGGACAAAGCCAGAAATTCTTTACCTTTAGCCATCACTGCCATTTACTTGGTCTCTAATCCTTACACAACATGGGAGGTGGATGTGCTATGAGCCTGGTAGATGCGGAAAGGCTTCTGGACGTAATCAGGGACAGGTCAGCCATTCCTGGGCCTGGAACTGAGCCAAGGGAAATGATGGTACATTCTTGTCTTCCTCCAGCAACAGCTTTGCAGCCCTCAAAGGAACAACTGGGGTGAGAATCATTCTGGGGATCTCGGGGTTCAGTCTGCATGGGTGAGGCTGGATGGCTTTGCCAAGGCAGTCAGCAGTGAGCAGCAGAGCTGGCACTTGGCACAGGCCACCCTAACATAGTTGTCTCATTTATTACAGGGGCGCGGGGAGGCACTGAGGTTCTCAAAGGTGATGGGAGTGCAAATGCCCACATAGCTTATCTCACTCCTTGTATTTTTACTTGTTAGGCTCACTGAGGGTATAAGTGACTGATGGGCCCCGGGGAAGAGCTCTGGGCTGAGGCAGGGTGCTGAGGGTAGGTGGCAGGATGGGGGAGAGGGTGAGGAAAAGGAAGACAGAGGGCATCACATGTTAATCTGTGGGCCATAATTTTTTTTTTTTTTTAGTTCTGGATTCAGAACAACGGGTTTCTTAGTCATTGTGGGGTTTTAAAACCCTAAGACTCAGAATGAGGAGGGGAGGGGATTTGGGGGAGTTGCCAGGAACACTGTAAAGGTGGATTTATTAATCCTATTTATTACATTGCTAATTAAGTCAGGCCTGAAGCACGTCTGTACATTCCTATTAGTGTCTTTTTAAAATAAGCAGGGGGAGGCATGTTGGGGTTTGAAAGAATCTCAGCATTTTTCCTTAAAACCACCCAGACATGTAAGCATTTGTAAAACTTCTATTATGCACCCAGCACTGTAAGGGGTGTTAATATATTCTCTTAAGAGATTGTTTTTTTTTAAATTTCTCACCCCTCCTGCCATCATAACTAATAGGTCCAGGAGGGTTTTTTTTTTTTTTAAACATTTTACTTATTTATTTGTTTTAAGATTTTATTTAACAGAGAGAACATATAAGTAGGGGCAGAGGGAGAAGAAGCTGGCTCCCCAGTGAGCAGAGAGCCGGATGTAGGGCTGGATCCCAGGACCCTGAGCAGATGCTGAACCCAGGGAGCCACCCAGGCCCCCCGTGAGAGTTTTGAGACCTAGGATGAAGGCAGGAGAAACAAACCAGGGGTTCCTTGGCCTAACACTAATGACCATGGCTCAGACAAATTCATCTTCCACTGCAGGCTTCCAGATACTCTGTGAAGGAGACATTCCCCTTCCTGTCCCTGAATGCTCTGCCAATTCGCAGGGGATCCGTCTCTCTGCCGTTTTCTCTGGTCATTCTGCCAGGGACAGCCGCAGAGCTCCAAGCCTTGTGGGGATCTCAGGCCTCCAGGGTCCCCGCCACTGAATTCTTTCCTCTGCCCTGGATGTCCCCAGAATATAACAATTACACGACTATCGAAGAGCCAAGTCCGTGCCAGGACCAGGGTAAAACACAGCAGTACACAAGATAAAGTCGCTTTGGCCTTGGGAGCCTGGATTCCCCAAGGAGGGCTTTGTCTGGCCTGCGAAGGCGGTTGTGGGCGGGGCACCTGGCTTTTAACTTGGCTCTGCTCCAGTCGGGTCCTGGGACCAGGGCCAGCGACCTCATGCCCCACTCTGCAAGAAGGCTGTTACCGCAAACTGGGCCCACACTGTATTCCAGCAGCAGAGGCTGTGATTTAATAGGGCTGGGACGCAGCATGGGCGTCGGTATTTTCAGAACCCTTCCACAGCACTGGAGTGCCGTCAAGTGCGGGAACTACAGGCTGGCACCGTGGAACAGCTCGACAAAGGAGAACTTCCAGCAAAGCCCGTTTTACAGATCAAGAGAGGAAGGCCAGGCCTTGTTGACTCCCGCTCTATGTCCCTGGGGCCCATCCACCCCGCACACCTGCCCTGGGGCCGCGGTGCCCATCAATGAGATCCGCTGCTAGGCTCCTCACCCCTGGTCCCTGCCCGCTCCTGCCCTTCCCCCTCCAGATGGCCATGGGTGGAGCCCAGCAGATACAGAGGCCCCTGGCGGGTGTCCACGGGGGCTGAGCGGGCCCAAAGATCCTCTAGGCCTCTCCTCGCGACTCCACTGGGTCCCTGGGAGAGAAAAGGGCCAGGCACGCCGCGCCAGGACCCATGGTCAGCGGCCCAGGAGAGGCAGCGGGATGAGCATGGAGCTCGAGGAGCTCCGCTTGAGCGGCGAGGGCAACAGCTGGACAGAAAAGCGCCTGCAGCCGGCAAGGGGTGGGACAGGGATGCGCGGCGCGGTGCTCCAGGCAGGAGTCTGGGGCGCATGAGGCGAGGGGGCGGGGCGAGGGCGCGCGGGACCGGACGAGGGCGCACCTGCCTGTCCAGGGCACAGTCAGCCCCGCATCGAGTCCTCGCAGTTCAAGTTGCGGCTTCCAAGGGGCCTGGGCTTCCAGCCGAGGGCGCCGGGGATGGCGTGGAGCCGCTCTGACTCGGGTACTGAGGGGCTCTGGTGGGGGTCGAGCCTCGAGGGAGGATGGGGACCCGGCCGTCCCGGGCCACTGACGCCTGCTGCTGCCTGGGCTGGAGCGCCGCTTCCCAGCGCTTGGGGCACAGGAGACATCGGGATCCGGCGGCGCTCGCCTGGACCGCCCCTGAGAGAGATGCGCAACCTGACAGTCTTCTTTTCCAGAACCTGAGGAAAAGTTTTGTCCCTCAGAGGTGCGGAGCTTCCCAGCCCAAGAGGAGCCCGCAGCCGCCCCGCCAGTTCCCCTCAAACTCGGGGGTCTCTGACTCTCGACCCCCAGGACCCGGTTCGTTTTGGGGCCATAGACTCCACCCATGCCCAGGGTCCTCTACTTTGGGGGTCTGACCACTGGGACCCTCTCCACTCGGGGGTCACCTCCATCTCGTGCCCCCTCCCCTACAGGTCCTTGTCCACCTGGGGCCCCCTGACCCCTGTCCCCTTCCATCTCCGGAATCATCAGAGCCCAGGACCCCTCCACTTGGGGGCCATCGACATTTGGGATCCCTGACTGCCTGGACTCCTCCATCCTGGAGCTGCGGACACCGTTTCTTCTTGGAACCGCTGTCCCACATTCTAAGAACACCTATCCCGGAGCCATAGACTCCGCTAGCCTCAGGGAACCCCCTTTCCTGTGCGACACACCCCTCCATGCTGGAGAGACCAGAGAGTGTGGGGATCCTTGCCGCCCTGTGGATGTAGGGGCTGGTGCTGGGGTCTGTGTGTTCCGGGGTGGGGGGGTTCTCACAGGTGGCCTCCCTGGGTACAGAGATGCCAGGAGGAAGCTTCAGGGGTGAGATCGTGATGTGGAAGCCTCAGGAAGCGGCAGGACTGGATGTATAGACGCCAGGCTCTTGGCTTGCAGTAGGCATTTAGTGGCCAGAGCTCTACCAGGCCAACATCCACCCCACCCCCACTTCAGCTTTTAGGTCTTGAAATTGCACAGCACATTTTCTCCAGTACCCAATTGAAAGCTTTGCTTTGGAAAGTTCTGTGTGCACGAGGCTCCTGGGCATCCACTTACCTTATTTCCTGAGGCTAGTTGAGGAGGGTGGTGTCTTTGGGACCCTATCAGCAGGATGTTTGTACCTCCTTGTTGTCTTGACTTCCTTTATTGTTTTAAGATTTTATTTATTTATTTATTTATTTGAGAGAGAGAGAGAGAGAGAGAAATGGAGAGTGTGCAACAGAACACATGCAGGCACAGGGGCATAGGCCAGGAAGAGGGAGAGGGAGAATCTCAAGCAGACTCCCCACTGAGTGTGGAGTCAGGTGGGGCTTGATTCCAGGACCCTGAGATCATGACCTGAAGAGAAACTAAGAGTCAGGTGCTCAACCAGCTAAGCACCCCCCACCACCCTTTATACATGGGTTACATCTCCACACTGTTAGGTGCTTTGCCTGGACCCGGCTAGTCTTACAGCAGTCTTCAAACACTGCCTCTTGCCCAGTGCATCTGGTCAGTACCAACCCATGCCTCAAGTGTGGGAATGACTTCTTCCTGACTCCTTCTTAAACCCCCTGTCCAGCCTGGATTGCCCCCCACCACCACCCGCCGCCACCCAGGCTGTCTTAGTTGTATATATTTGATCCCTGTAGATTGTGGGCTCCATTGGATGCTTAGCCAAATGAGAACATGGCTCAGGGTTACAGAGTGAATATACCTTTTGGAAACATTAAAGGAGGTAGCATAACTGGTCCAGGGTCACCCAGCCTGTGAGAGGCATGGGTGAGATTCAGACTACGCTGGGTCCCACAGCCATTTTCAGCTCACCTTGTGTCCAACCTGGTCCCAGCAGGTTCCTGCTCAGAAGTTTGCTTTGTGCTGAGCTGGGCTTGCTTCCTCCTTGTGAAACCGTTTTCGCAGTATGCCCCCAGCCCAGCCTCTCACATTCAGCATCAGTGCTGCCTTGGCTGGCCTCTGTTGATCGTGCCTTTCCTCTCCATCTCTCTGTCACCCCTCCGGCCCGCTGTCCTACTGCCCTCTGTCCAGTGGGCCAAGTTCTGAGTTTCATGCCTGCACTTCCTCTCATCCGTGCTCTGTTGAAATCCTCTCTAATAGGGAGGACCTGCTTATCAGAGCAGCTTGATTTGGAATCTGTCTCCCCTGGGGGTCAGAGCTTCTGACCATCATGTCCCCAGCCTCAGCATTGGGGTTGCCTGCCCAGCCTATTGTGGGTGCTCATGGAGCTCTGGGATCTTGGAGAAGATTTGCCATGAAAATAGGCATTTATACATAATATGGAAGAGAAGATTTGAGGAAAATGAGTGGGTGTCATCTGGTAATGTTTGTGTTAGGAAGGTTCTGAAATTTCTAGGGCCTGAATTGTCAAGAATCCTAGATTGCCCAGCCGGAAGGACCTCAGGTAGATCAGCTGGGCTCATCACCTCATTTGACAGATGGGAGGTTAAGGCCCAGAGCTTAGTGCCACAGAGCAGGTGTGAGGAGAGATGTTAGTGACAGGAAGAAACCATGGGGTGAGCCTTGCAGGCACAAAGTGGCTGAGCCTGGGCTTTGTTTACGCAAATGAGTTGCTAAAATGGTGGGTCTGAGGCTGCTGGCCCTATCTAGTGCCCAGCAAGAAGTAACACCAGCTCACATCTTCTGAGGTTTAACTCATGCCAGGCATGATTCTTAACATTTTATTTGAGGGCACTTTGCGTGGCTCAGTCATTGAGTGTCTGCCTTCAGCTCAGGTCCTGATCCCAGGGAGCTGGGATCTAGTCCTGCATCAGCTCCCTGCTTGAATCAGACTCCCTGCTCCGTGGGAAGGCTGCTTCTCCCTTTCACACTCCCCCTGCTTATGTACCCTGTCTCTCTCTCTGTCAAGTAAATACGTAAGATCTTCAAAACAAAATAAAACTGAAATGTTTCATTTGCCTGAGGAAATAGGGTCTGTTATTGTTCCCATTTTACTACATGGGAATTTGGGCACAGGGGAGTTAAAGGAGTCCAAGGTCACACAGCTTGTAAGTGGAGGATCCAGGATTTGAACCCTGGGCAGCCTGCCTCCAGAACCTCCATTATTTTTTCCCCCTGTGTGTTTCATTATTAAAAACCTTTTCCCTGAATTCTAACATACAGGGACATGTGAACATTAAGTGTTTAGTTTATGGATCATCGCAAAGCTTAGGTTCTGAAGCATTGCAGCAAGCTGGGGTGGGCTTTGATGTTAGACCTGACTGGAATCCAGTTTCTGGTGCTGCATGACCTTAGGTGATTTACTCAGCCTGGGTTTCTGCACTGAGCTTGGCAGCCTTGTGATGAGTAGAGCGTGTGACAGCGCCTAGAAGGTTTGGTGCCTGGTGAAAGTCTAATAAATGGTTTTCTCTACTTACTGAAGATTTTAAGTTGTGCTGGTTTTGTCAAGTGGTCCGAATACCTTCCTCATTGGTCAGTTGCCTATCAGTCACCTTGTAGGTACTTGTGATGAGTCACTTTGGTAAGTCACTATATGTAGTTGAAACATTTGAGGGTAGTGGGGGGACACCCCCCTGCCCCCACTTCCCCTGCATTGAAAGTCCTTAATTTAAAATGTCCCATTTGTGCCTTTTTTTTTTTTTTAACATAACAACTTTGGGATAGTGAAAGTTACATGTCTTCTCCTTAAGGTTGTGACAGAGTCTTTGGGGATCCCCAATAGCTTACCTCCAATTTCTGTCTGGCATGCTCATGGGCCAAAACTTATTTAAACAACATTCTGTTACATTCTAGGCACCTGAAAGTTGTCATTCACCTCCCAGAGGAATATACTGAACTTCGAGGAAATTCTTTTTTGGGACTGTTTTTATCCTAAAGAATAACCCATTTAAAATCAAATGACTTTTATGGTTGACTTTTCCATTCTGTAGAATGTAAACTGACCCGTTGTTTTCAGCTGCTCCTGTAGCAGTGGGAAGAGCAAGCCCGTGGGAGTCCTCCCCAGGTTGGCCCCAGCACAGAGCCGTGTCATTACACACGCCCCTTGTGCCTTGTCTCCTTGTCTGTGAGGTGGTAATGATGGTGAGGGAGCTCCGGGGGTTGTCGTGAAAGTTACAGAGATGGGGGGTGTGACCTTTGAACACTGTGCCTGACATACAATGCAGACCTGGTGATCAGAGGCAGCTGCCCATGTTAATTGTTGATGCCAAGTCACCCGAGTTCCAGAACAGCCTGTGCCTTTTTTTCCTGGGTCCTTTTAGTCTCAGCCATGACCTTAGAAAGAAAAAGCAACTCAGTTGTGGAGCCCTCTACAAAGCCAGGTAATTCACATGGGCGATGCCCTGGAGATCAGGGGGCTTTCCTGGGTGGTAGGACCTCATTACAGAGGATTAACTAGCCGGTTTCTCCTGACTGATCCTGTCTTCCAGGGTCAAGATGAAGACCTGCCAGGAGGCGGGTGGTCTCATCAGAATTCTCCCCATATGAAGGACTAAGAAGGGCCTTGCACAGAATGACATGGGTATTGGAGAGAGAACAGGTGGGGTCTCACCTGTACCATCCTGGGCAGGTCACTGTATCTGGTTCAAGCCAGTTTTGTTCCCATCTGGGAAATGGCAGAAGACAGCCTGCTTTTTTACAGGAGGGATGAGGGTTTAGGGAGGGTCTCGATGACTGTGTTGGGGCTGCGTGAGTAGCAGAGTTGACTGAGGGG
Source organism: Lontra canadensis (assembly GCF_010015895.1). NCBI lineage: Eukaryota > Metazoa > Chordata > Mammalia > Carnivora > Mustelidae > Lontra > Lontra canadensis. The sequence continues at coordinate 22,563,987 of NW_022631010.1, forward strand.
CCTTGGAGTCATGGACTTGGGTTCAGGCCCCCACTGCTGCCACATAAAAGTGGAACCCTTGGGTAAGCCATGGACCTTAGTATCCTCTTCTGTGCAGTGGGGATAATAGCTAGCACATCGGGCTGTGAGGGCTATAAAGCAGAAGGCCATATTAGGAGCTTAGAGAGGGCCTGGTACCCATTAAATTGTAGTTTGATGGTGATGCTCTGGGGTTGTTGATGTTGCAGACCTGGTCCTACCTTCTTGAAACTTTGGCTCTGTGACAGATGGGTTCTGAGGCCATGGCTGACAGAAAGGAGCAGTGTCTGTGCTAAGATTAAGGGTACAGAGGGGCACCTGGTGGCTCAGTCATGGAAGCATCTGACTCTTGGTTTCAGCTCAGGTCATGATCTCAGTGTCATGGGATCAAGCCCCGTGGTGTGCTTTGCACTCAGCGTGGAATCTGTTGGAGATTTTCTCTCCCTGCATTTGTGTGTGTGCTCTCTCTCTCTCTATCCCTGTCTCACTCTAAAATAAATGAACCTGGGGAAAGAAAAAAGAAGAAGAAGAAGGGTACAGAAATCAGTGGTGGAGCTGGGCTAATGGGATGTGGTGCCACATTATAATGTGGTCAAGAAGGAAAGTGACAGTTCCAGCAGCACATGGCCAGAACCCAGGCCTGCTTTGAGGGGTCCTCCAGGCCAAATCCCACCCCTTCCTGTAATTCTTCCATCCTTCAGTTGGTGCCTCAGATACACATTATACCATCCCACACACATTACAAATAGGATCCACATACAAGCAAAGACATCCCAAGGAAGTCTATTCTAGCTTGGTCCCCACTATGCAGGTTGGGAAAGTGGGGACTATGGGAGACACACAATGACTTAGGACACGAACTGGAAAAGGAAACAGAAAAAATCTCTGACTTCCACTTTGTCTCCTAAAAGGTCAGAACCTAGTTACATTTCGAGAGTTGCGCCTATGGCATTGTTGGCTCGTGTGTACAATCTTGGAGATGACATGGGGAAGAAAGGTAAATAGTCAACTGACAAGAAGGGGCTCTGAAGAGGTGTGACTGAATGAAGGGTTCCATGTATTAGAATCCTAAAAGAGTGACCTCACATCCTTTGTGATAGACTCCAACAGAACTTAGAACTCTGGTAACCAGGCAGCCACTTTCAAAAGACAATCTGCTCTCTAGCTCACTTGAGTGGAGACATTCGAGAGAACAAATGTTCTGTCATTGTATTCATAGGTTCCTGGGTGCTGGACCAAAAAAAGCCCAGAGCGAGAGATGAGAGATGTTATTGAAATCATAGACGTCAGCTCAGCCCTCATTTTGAAAGCTTCTGGTCAAGGGACAGGAGAGACACTAACAGGTAACAAAAGACAACTGCAGGCAGCCCACTGGAGAGCCAGCAACAACTGTGATCCCACCTCAGGGGGCCCACACCTCTTGCCCCTCACTGTGTGTGTGGGGGGGGGTTGGGGACAGGGTATGAGGCACATGCCCTTCCTGGGCAGAAGCAAGCTGCCAGGTATTGGAAGCCTGACCCATCTTTCGGGTTCATACCCCAGGTCATAGCAGGCAGCATGAGAAGGTGAGTTCTGGGGACCAAGCTCAACTCCATGCATGGTAGTCAGGAGCCTTAGAGTTTCCTGTGGCTACTTCCTTGCTCGAAGCCTTTTCACCTGCCCCTCTTAGCGTGAACTAGAAGACAGGATTTCTAATGGTGGTGTCCCCTTGTGGCAATGTCTCAGGAGGACACTAATGTCTTTTGGCCCTGAGTGCATGGGACACTGCCTTTTCAGAACTGCACTCAGAAGATCTTGGATGAGCTGGTCTATGACTTCAAATACACCAAGTCCCTGGACAAGAGTCAGGTGTCCCAGGCCACCCAGGATCACTGCTGCTCTGAGGTGAGCTTGGGAAGAGCATTCTCCACACCCAGGGCCCCCCACACAAATACAGGCACACACCTGAGGCCTTCCCATAGTGTTTCCACTCTAGTGTCCCACAGGTCCATCCACAAAGTAACCCAAACATCCACAAGTCTACCACAAGGGATGGGGCTAAGGTGGGAAGACACTATTCACCTATGTGGGACTGGGAGAGAATAGAGCGAATGCTTTTTGTGATTTGGAGGCGAGTTTTTCTTTCATTTGCTTTTGTTTGACTTTTCATGGAGCCATGAGTACCTTTGCCTTTTACAAAGTTTTTATGGTTTTCCCTACTCACCGCATCTATCCTGTGGAGAATCTGGCTCCACTGTCCTTGAGGCACTTGTCCAAGCCCTTCTACATCCTCACTCCAAATAGAGTGATTGAACCTAAAAAAGGGACGGTGGGAGGAAGCCATTCTATAGGTGTTTCTGTAATGTATCATCTCTTAGAGCATATCAAATCATTGTAGGTCCACCAGGTCACAAGCTGTGTCCTTAAATGTATTCAGAGTCCTCCATTAAGGAGTTGTCTGCCACAGTGATTCAGCCTTTCAAGGCTGGTGGAACTTGACATGATTCAATTTTCTTGCCATTTCAGCAATGCTGTAAGGAACAAACAACCTTAAGTGTCCTAACAGGCATTCTGAGTTGCTAGATCTGCCAGAACATAGAACCACAGGTTGGGTGGAAGGCCTCAGATGCCTCCTGACCTGGGTAGCTGGCTCTGTCTTTGCAGAGCTCCACCCAGACATCTTTGGTAAGTTGCTGCAAGGGGTCAGCTCCTCCATCTCCCTTGACAAGCAGCAGGGACCTCAGGCTGCCAACAACATCCAGTGCTGGTCTGGGGTGAGAACAGGTCCAGATTCATGTCCAGTCTCAGGACCCAGAGATGATCAGAGCAGGGCCAGAACACAGACTAGAAACAACTGGCTGCCTTGGGGCCTGCCAAGGAAGGTGCTTTTCCCCTGAACCTTTCTCCCCATGTCAAACAGACCAAGACTCATCAACACAGGGGAAATGCCATGAAGCCCATGCTCTTTGGACAGTTCTCAGGCCCAATACATATAATCCTGAGCAGCATCACAGATTCTAAGCCTCTCTTTCTCCTCTCTACAGTAGGGATGTTTACTCATGACTCCAAGGCATTCAGCTCTTAATACAGGCTATGAAGAGAGAGAAATGCTATGTTGCTCAGCTACCAGAACGTGTTGAAGACACCAGGACTTTAAAGCCTAGATTGTCTTTGTCAAGCCTAATACCTTTTTGTACTTTTCAGCCTAGAGTCTTTTTCTGAGTGGGCACTCAAGTCCCGTCTCTTGCACAAGTTCCCGAAGGGATGGGATGATGCGGTCTGAGCTGCAGACACTACTCTTCCCGGTGGTTCACGGTGTTGAAGCTGACTACATTGCCCCTCCTACCTGGTCTACCTGATGGAAAGGGAATCCTCCCTGTACCTGGATGAGGCCTGCATGATGCTGACACTCAGGGAAGGCACAATGCAGAATTTTGTACACTCCCTGGTACTATCCCTCCCGGATAGAAGCATCTCGAACAGCACAACCATGTTCTGCATGTACCAGGTGTTCCCCTCAGCCCAGCAGGTCCTGGGCCAGCGGTTCAATAGGTGAGTGTCCATCCCATGCGCAGCACATGGGGGAGCCTCCCATCTACTAGTTGTATGCCTTGGAATGTCACTGGCCCTTCTGACCTTCATTTTCCTCTTCTGAAGAGTGGGGGTGCTAAGAGGATGAACCTCGAAGGGCAACTGTAGGGAATCATGGGAGGAAACATGGTACAGTCTTCCTGTTGACTTGTTCTGTATAAAGGGCTGCTGGACATGCTAGGCTCTTCATGGCTAATAGTTCTCTCTCCAGGGAAGACAGTCTCAAGCTCCACCCTCACAGGCCTGTGGCCCTTCTGGGTTTATGTAAAGGAAAGGGAAAGCAGGCAGTTTTCCTATTTGTAAAGGACATCTGAGATGCCACCTAGTTGGTCCTGGTTGTTGCCCTTTATGTCACCACATTACGGGACACTGAACAGGCAGAGCAGCCCAAGGGTCACTCAGTGTTTGGAAAGTCTTGGTTGGGATTCTTTCATTCTATAATGTATATCAAGCACCTAGGAATGCAGGCAATTTCTAGTCACTAAGATGCCTGAATGGACAAAGTAGAGACATGTCAGGGACTCAATTCTAGTCCGAGGGTGATATAGGCACCCTGCACATCCTAAGCATGCATGTCTAGAGTTCGTCAGATTAGACATCTTTGTGGCCTGCTGTGGGGAAGAATGCATCCACCTCTATTAGACCATGAGGAAGGACTCTAAGATCAAGGAAGAACATGATAGGACTTGGGTCCAGAAGGAGGGCCTGCTGCCTCCACAGGACAGAAACTACATGGGGTTATTGCTGGAGAGGGACTTTCAGAACCAGGGATCTCCCAGATCTCTTGATTTCCTTGGAAGACTTACATGGGCAGCTCCCTGTGAAGAAGCCAATGAGTCAAGGCGAGCTGTGAAGGGAGAGCCAAGCTCGCTGGGAAACAGAGCACAGTCTGGCCTGAGTTGTTGCCTAAAATACCCATCTTGCTCTGCCTGCCCCACCTATCTTGCTCTGCCTGCCCCTCTCCATGGCCACATCTGCTGGCCACTGCAAGTGGGGCCAAGAACAAAATGTGTGGAGAGCAGACCACTCAGCAGTTGGTTTCAAACCTGAGACAGAAGACTGGTCTGTAGGGAGAATGAAGTATACTAGACCTGCAACTGCCCCTCAGAACAATGTGTTACTTAAAATATAACCCCTGGGAAATTTTACTAATTACCAAGCACATTTAGATACAGCCTTAAGAAAAACAGATACTGCAACAGGCCTCTGGGGGAGAGGACAATATACGGCCTTGAAGCCGAGCAGCTGTGAACGCCTGGTCGGCTCAGGATGGAACGCCGCCTGCTTCATTTTTCCGTTATCTCCCCTTTCCCCACCAGAGAACACCTGTGGCTACTTAGATAAGTCCTTTGAATGTGCTTGTTCAACTATAAATTTTATACTACTTGTACAGACATATTTTGCCCTCCTTCTTGTTTATCTACCAGGCATACAACTAATGTTTGACCTTCATCGACTCTTCTGTTGGTTACTGTTTCTATCTAATAAAAGAGAGACTAAGGAGGTACTTGGGGCAGCAGTCTTTTTTACTGTTGTCCCCTGCTCCCAATCTCTTGCAGCTGACTTGTTTGTGCCTCATTCTTCTCCTGTTCACCGACTGGAAGTGGCAAGACCCATGGCCATGAAGAGGAGAGCCTAAGTAGAAAAACCAGACTCATACATGTTTTCTGGATGATCAGGACTTCCATGGCAAGGACAGCTCTGGAGGGATTGGAAGTGGTGGGGTCAATTCTGTGGACCCACACAGAAAGAATGGTGCTGTGGGAATAGCATGTGAAATGAAAGAGCCCGCCTCTGACTCTGCTCCACATATGACTCTCCCCAGCACCCTGTGTCCCATCTTGGCTACCTGGCCTGGCCAGACATTGCAGAATATCTGGCAGTCCCTGCACGGTGCCTGTTTCATGGTAAAGGGGGCCTATGTGCATCCGAAGTGGCATGAGTGGGACCTGAAGAACCATGCTCCCATTCTCCTGATGCAGCGGGAACTTCTGCAGCTCACTGAGGCTGAGGCGGAGGGTCAGGGGCATTGCTAGCTGGGAATCTAATCTGAGATGGGGTTCATGGGATGGGTACTCCCTGATAGGCCATGGGATCTGTCCTGTTTTGGGAACCCTTCCATTTCTCCTGCCCCAGTGTCAGCTCCAAGACTCCTTTCAGGGGTAGAGTCAGCCAAAGGGCCTCTCACTGAGCTAGAGGCAACACTGGCTCTGTTTCAACAATCACCTCCAGTGACAGAGCCAGCCTCCCCTCCATCAGCTGTTCCAGAACAGGGCTCTCATGCTGTGTATGGGCACCGGGTCCTGAGCCACATACAGCTGGACAATCAGCTTGCCAGGAAATTTTTAGCCCAGCTCTCTAGATAGACACTGAACCTACTATGGCCTCAGAGGCTACCTGCCTCCCCATGATCCAGCTGAAGGCAGAGAAGTCTGCCCTCCTGGATTTCCCTCCAAAGCTGGTAGCAGAGCAACTGACATACATGGATGCGGTGAGCAGCTGCGCTCTCAGGGTGGGGCAGGGCCAGCTTTTCTTCTGCTCCTAGCTGCCCTATATGTGCCTTTCCTATGTGGACTCCTATGATATGGCCTGATCTCAGCTGCACCCCTGACCGACCATGGAAACCCATCAGGTTCCTTAGACCTGAGTTTTCACCATCAAGCTGCAGACTGTGGAGAGATTCACTGATAAGGACTGAGGCAGAGCTACCATGGACATGAAATGAGCCAGAATGGATAGATAAATGGGCAGGCTCTGGTCCCTTGGGTGGAAGAGGGCAGGTTCCTGGGTGCAGCCAAGTCCATGGGTCGCCCACCCATCTACCTTAGAGGCTGAGCACCATCAACATGTAGTAGGCATCTGACGTGTCCTTAAGGTCAGGGTAGGTAGACAATCCAGTGGCTGTAGGCACCATGTGAGAAGGTGCATCTGAAAGGAGAAAGGGACCACACAGATGAATATTTGGAGGAGAAGATGCCCCCTTGGGAGCACCACCTGGAACGGCCCCCAGAAGCTGAGATGATCAGGGTGCACATGCCCTGCTTCCTTCGCTTGCCTCTATTTGCTCCTGGGTAATCCTGTATGGGGTTCCCTCAGAGAAAAAGAATGCAATGACTGCAGGCTGTCTAACCTGGCTCAGACCACCTTTGCAGCTTCCTGAGCTCCAGCTCTGACCTGTGACCCCTACCTAGGACATGAGTCTTGCTTGTGCAAACATCTGGTTGGATAAACAAGCCTCCCCCCTGTCCTTTAGGAGCTGTTCAAGAACATGCTTCCCCATCAGTGCCTGGGCTCCATCTGGTCCAGAAGGAACAAGTCAGGCAATGAGCACCTGTCACCCACAGTCCGGGCCACCACCGCTGAATTCAATGGAGTGGCCAGCTGCGTCATCACCCAGGCTTGGCAACCCAAGTATGACAGCCCAGGACAGGGCGAAGGTGGAGGTGCACTGGATCAAGGTGGCCAAGGTATGCAATGGGAGGCCCAGCTGAATTGCTTTCCTGAGCCTTGGGATCTGCTCTTCTATCTTTATCACTTCTCAGGGTTGAAGTCCCTCATCTAAATCCTCCCTCTCCCCAGCAGTGTAGCACTTTAGGGCTTACCTGTGCCCTTCCTCAGATCCCTAGACACCTGGTTCATCCAGGAGGTGAGCCATAAACTGAGGGGAGACGGAAGCTCTAGAGCAGAAAGGGGTCCTGCTCTCCCCCTGACAGCTTCTCCTCTTTCCTCCCACAGGCCTGTCATTCCTGGCGAACTACTCCTCCCTGAATGCCATCCTCTCAACTCTGCAGATTGTTTCCATTCACCGCCTGAAGAGGACATGGGAGAAAGTTTCCAGGTGAGGAGGCTTCCTCCATGGAGGGACCAGGATGGATGTTGGATCTCCCACAGGCCTGTCCTTCTCCCCCTCAGTCAGCTTGGACCTCCTGGGAGGCAGCCAACCCTGAACAAAGGACCTGGGCCTTTTCTCTCAGCCTCCCTGGGGAAAGGCCACCATGCCTCCTGCTTTAGAAATCAGTTTTCTGATTTCAGATTCAGGCTGAGCTGAATTCAATATTTTCACATGTTTCCTTGACATCACTGAACTCTCTGCCCATGGGAAACCAAAATCCACCAAAACAGAGCCACTGAATTTATCTGGGAAGGGAGGCCCAGGATGACCCCCCATGAGAATGCCCTTCCATGTCCTACAAAGACCTTAGTGCTCAGAGGAGCCCAGAGAAAACCCTCATCCAGGCAGCTTAACACGTGGGAGTTCTCAAAAAAAAAAAGGGGGGGGGTCTCGCACTCTTCCTGGCCCCATTATTCCTACACTGATCATACCTTCTTTCCCTCTATTCAGGAAGAACGTTCAAATTGTTAAAAAGCTGTGTGCTCAAGACAACCTACAGGGCGGGGAACTACTCATCAAAGTAGTGTGGAAGGTGCAGGTCTAGAAAGAAGGGAGGGGTGTGAGGGAACACAGTCCTGTGTGGATGGAGTAGGGAATGGCTTGAACCATTCCTTGGGGAGGGGAAGCCTTTGGCATGAATGTGCTGACAGCCTGGGCTGAGGATACTCTTGAGGGTGGGACAAGCTGGTGCTCCCCATCCAGACTCCCTAGGCTAGATTTCTTGTCTCTCTACGTCCATAGCTGGTCCATGAGGGGGCCTGTAAAAATCCTGACAGCCCAGAGGACAGGGCCCTGCTCTGTGACGGGGTTGGGATGGGTTGAAGGCCACAACCATGATGACAGTCATAAGATCCTCAGTCCTCAGGAGACCACAGGAGGTAGGTGGAGTTCTCACTTTTCCCAATGAGAGAACAGGCTCAGGGAGGCCAGGGTATAAGTTCAAGATGACACATGGACTGAATGTGGTAGCTGAGATTGTTCTAGAAGGGCTCAAGGCATGCTTCAGGATAATGGAGCATCAATATCAGCAGACTTAGGTCAGATGTCTAGGGTCTGGAGGGTCTGATGTCAAAGACAGTGGAAACAAGTGGACTGAAGGTATTCTGGCCTCAAGGAACTTTTCCTTGGCCCTATAGGAGTGCCCCTCTAATAAATCTGCCACCATGGTGAGGCACCTGCAGAGAGCCTGGAAGAGGCTGTCAACGAAGGGGAGCATGCCTGAGGTACAGGGCCTCCAAGGTCAAAGGAGAGAGCCTCTGCCCTAAAGGCTGAAAGCCTCCAAATCAGAACAGGTGGGACTCGTGACTCCAGACTTACCTCCTGTTTCCACATTTCCTACATTTCTTATTTCTAAGTGACCAGGAGGAGTGTCTAGAAAGCTGGATGCAGAATTCATTTGTGGGTGTGCAGGGGCCCAGGGCTCCATACCCTGTGATTTTCACCAAGCAGGTCCTGGAGGTGATCAGGAGGAGTCAGATGTTCTGGGCCAGTGAGGGGAAAGGCAATTGAAGGAATACTACTAAGGGTCCTTGAGCCCCCCACAATGTGGGAAGCACAGTGGGCCATGAGACTGAAGCCTTTTCAGGGGGAGGGTCCCTGTGGAACCAGAGTACAGGACTTGTCCCAACCCTACCCCTCATGACAATGGGTGTTGTCCCCCTACCTTGGCACTTTCCTCACTGACCTGGTGATGTAGGATACTGCAATGGAGGACTATCTGGAGGTGGGGGAGCCTGAGCATTGTGGAGCATGCACCAGAATCCCGAGGTTTGGGAGCAGAGAGCCTCCATACTGAGCCCTGAGCTCTCCGTACTTGGCAAACCTCCTGTCATGACAGCCTCACAGCTAACCCTGTAGGCTGGAGTCTCTTGCCCATCTCAGTGCTGGTGAAGGGAGGCTGCACCTAGACTGGTGCCCAAGACTGGTGAAGCAGCAGAGCTTCCTGAAGGCAAAGCTGCATGAGGTCTGTCTGAATGGTCCGCAGCCTCTCCCTCAGAGCTTGCCTGTGGGAGGAGAATGAAGGAAGGACCCTGCACATCAACAGCACTTGAGTAGCCCAGCAGCCCCTGCCTGCCTGAAGCTTCAGCTGCCCCCTTCTGTCATCACAAGGGTTGTGCTGATGCTGGTTTATCTGCCCCACACCCTCCTTTCTCTGGACGCCAGGGCCTTCCTTAGACCACATTCCCTTTTTTGCATCTCTGCGAGCCCCTCCTGTGTCCTGGCCTAAGTGCAGCCTAGTAAGTGGTGGCTGTAAGGTACTAGTACTAACCAGGTGACTTTTTCTGAGGGACATTGGTTGTCTGCTTTCCAGGGGAATGAGATCAACCACCAAAACAAGAATAAGGTGAGCATTTGGGGCACTTCCTGCCAGGAAGGAGAGGCAGTGAGAAACATTTACTGGGATTGGTGGCTAAGCAAGAAGTAGAAGATCCATGTAGTTAGTCAGTAAGGATAGAGGAAAGCCATCAAGGAGAACTTCCTGGAGGAGGGCCTATTTCTACTTGCCTCTGAGAACAGGCTGGGACTGGATGAATTTGTAGGCAGGAGGGTGGCCACTTGTGCCAAGACCCTGTCCCACTGCTTAGACTTCACCAGGCCCTGCAGCTTCCCTACCCAGGCTCTGTCTCCATCCTGTACTTCTGTCTTGGCCCAGGAATACCGAGTTCTCATGGACATCATGCTGCTCCAGGCAGAGGCAGAGAATTAAACCTTAGAGCCCCAGCATCCATTCAGAGCCTGGTTCCTGTCTGTGGAGTGGCTCAGTGAGGATGAGAGGTGAGGCCCAGCAGGAGCTGGGTGAGGGTTGGGGTGGACTCTTCCTGCTGGCCCCTCCAGGGATCCTACTTCTTTGGCTCCCTGTGGGAGGAGAAATGAGGCAGCCACAGGCTTCATTGCTGGGGTGCCAGACTCTACCTGTGGGAAAAGCCTGGGAGGGACTCCTGAAGTGAATCTGCTGCTCAACTCACAGGTGTCCCTCTGTCCTTAGATATATCTTGTCCTGCCAGCTGGAGCCATGGTCCTAGCTGGCCAGCAGAACTCCCAACACCTGGAGAACTGGCCACACCCACCATCAGGGCTGAGCCCATGTCACCAGTGCCCTTGCAAGAATTCCTCCTCAGCCACTGGGGTACTTGTGGTGTGTGCACCCCATCTGCTCAACACCTCTTTCTCACACCTATTTCCTTATTTGGGGGGACAATAGTTAATAGTATTACATAGTTTTTCATAGGTTAAAATAGTATTATATTAAAGCCCCCTTTTTCCCCCTCTTCTAGCTGAGGAGTGTGGTTTGGTTCTTTTACTTCCTACAGTAATGGAAAAGATGTGCAGACTCTCCTGTTCATCCCTGAGCTAAGAAATCTTAGAGTCATTAGCTATTCCAGATGGGAGGAAGGAGAAGAGCCAGCCCTCCTCACTAGCTACCAGTGGCACCCCCAAATCCCCTTTACCAGAGGACGGGTTCATTTCAGTGTAAGAAATTTGGGCAAACAGCAGAGACAGCCCTCAGGACTCCTGAGATGGAGAGGTGGCAAGTACTTTCCCAGGAACAGCAACAACAAGCGCTGAACTGGTGAGGCTTTATCAGTTCCTTACACTCCCCAGAACTATGTCCTCCCCAGGAGAGGGGCGGCCTTTCTCCACTCTAAAGCAAGGAGGACTATGCCTTGCTTCCTTTGTGACATGGCATTTTTGGTTTCGTGTAGGTGTTTGTGTTTGTTTGGACCTAGTACTTAGAACTGACCATTTTCTAGTTCAGTCTCTGGAATTGCATCAGCACTAAGTGGGGAAAAACATGTAAAGAGATCCAATCCTGCCTGTGGAAGGGACAAAGCCAGAGGACGGTAATTTGTAAATGGATGAAGGGCAGTCAGGACTTTCCATCGTCAGTCTCCCTCTAGGGTCTCCAGTTTCACCCTTTACCAAGACTGGAATCCTCCTGGGATCTTTGTCCATGATTTCTGGATTCCTTTCCCTGCTTGTTTGGGGTGTGGGGGGAAAAGGAGGGAGGTGTATCTTGAAGGCCACCGGGCCTGGTTCCATTCACATCTATGCTGACCTAGGAGCTAGGATTTCCAGCACTCCTCCATTTCCTTAAGCAGTCCTTTGGAAGGCAGCAGTGCCCTACAGGCCCCAGCCTCTTTGTCAGATCCATAGTAGTCACTGTACCCTTGCTGGGGCCTGACGGATCAGGGATTGGTTCTCTTTGGACAAGATAATGGTCCATATCCATTCTCAGAGAATCCCCCCACTCTCCTTGCTGGCCAAGGGGACTGTTAGGTCCATGTTCTTCTGAAGTCTATGGTCTCAAACACTCACCAGTTTCCACACTTAGACTTAGCTGACATAGTTCCACTGACTTGTCTGAAATGGGAAACTCATCTGACCCTGTAGACCTAGGGACAGACTGAAAGTGAGTAGATGAGAAGTATCTATCAGGCAAATGGATACCAAAACAAAGCAAGGAATACTTCTACCAGACAAAACAAACTATTAAATAAATAAATAAATAAAAGAACATAATAACACACAAAGGAGGACACTACATCATAATAATGGAGAAAACACAATAAGATAGAAACATTTTAAATATTTAGACACCCAACATAGGAGCACCCAATGGCATATAACACTTAATAACACATTTAAAGGAACTCTTTGACAGAGATACCATACAATGAGAGACTCTAACACTCCACTTCTATTCATGCAGACAGGACCCAAACTGAAAATCAATGAGGAATCAATGGCTTTGAGTGATGTACTGGTTTGAACAGATAGATGCAGAACACCCTAAAATTCTTTGCAAGTGCACATGGAACATCCTCCAGAACAGATCACACGTTAGGCCACAAAACAAGTCCAAACAAATTCAAAAAGATGGACATTATACCATGCATCTTTTTCTGACCACAATACTATGGAACTAGAAATCAACCTTAAGAAAAAACCTGGAAAGACCATGAATCCAAGGAGCATAAAGAACATGCTACCAAACAAAGACTGGGTCAACCAAGAATTCAAAGAGGAAATCCAAAATTACATGGAAGCAAAATGACAAGTCAAGGGTGCCACAACATGGAGATAAAGCCACAGTGAATCTAAGAGGACAGGTTCCAGCAATACAAGAAAAACCCCCAGTAGCGTAAGCTAACACAAAGGGATCTAGCAAGAGAACAACATGGAGCTCCAGAGCCATCCCTCATCCTTGATGAGTTGGAGCTCCTGCTTTTGGACCCATGCTTAGCTTCCATCTCTGTTCTAAGTCCCAGGCTGGAGGGTGTTCTTTCCTTTCTTCCAGGGCAATTCCCACTGCAGCCACTGGGAAATCAACCCTTCAGGGGATTCTAGAACGGCAACAATGACCAAAAAGGCCCAGGAAATAACCACCCCTTCCCCACTGATGTATCAAGGTGGCCAATTAGCTTTCTCTTTGTGCAACATTCCACAGTGGTTTTTTGGGCAAATCCTCTCAGGCTCTGACCCTCCAGGTATCTCGCGAATAATGCAAATTCTGTCTGAGTAAGCCTGGGAGATACCTGAGAGTCTGCACCTCCAACATGCTCCCAGCTGATGCCAAGGCCACTTGTCCACGGACCCTATGGAGAAAAAGATGTCAGTGGACCAGTGGACAAAAGTTCATCTCTTTTGCCACTCTTCTGAGATTTATCAGCAACAGTTTGGCAGCAGCAAAGAGGTGTTTTGATTGTCAGGGAGATAAACAGCCACGGCAGGGCTTTGACCACACCTGCAGGCCTCCCCTCATGTTCTCTTCTGGAGTATATGGGGCAGTGGGGGAGGAAATTCAGTTTGTTGAGTTTAAGCTAAGTCTGGAGCTTGAGTTCCTTTCTGCTATTAGCCTGGCGACTCGCTAGGCTGCTTCCTCTGTGGCCTCTATATAAGGCAGTTCTAAACCCCAGTGCTTGCTTTCTCAGTCCAGGGAGACTGAGAGAAAGGGAGGGAACACAAGTGAGTAACAGGGAAGTGACAGTGTTTGGTTATGAATACTTAAAGGGGTAAGGACCAACTCTTGGACTATATTAGAGAATATAGCTGCTATTAGCAACCATTCAGCGAATCAAGAGGCAGGGATATGGTAGGGATGGGGATCCCTGGGAGCCACCATGGACTGAACCTGGTGGTCTATTCACTACAATTCACACAGACCAAGAAACTGAGGTAAGACTAAAGTTAGTGTGTGTTACATTAACATATGATTTGATTCATGTGTGACATTGAATAAACAGGAAGAAAGAACAAAGGAAAAAAAAGAGACAGACAATCAAAAAGACAGCCTCAAATATAGAGAACAAACTGATGGGAGCCAGGTGGGGGGGATGGGTGAAATAGAGGATGGGGATTAAGAATACACTTACTGTGATGAGCACTGAGTCATATACAGAACTCCTGTATCACTACTGTTCACCTTCAACGAAGATAACACCATATGTCAATTAGACGGTAATTTCAAAAATTAAAAAAAGGGGGTATTATGAGATCAAGGATTAGAATATGCTCTCAGATTTTCATAATCAGGTCTCATCAGGCAGACTGAATGTAAATCTACATTAAAGATCAGTGAAAATATCCAAAGACAAAAATGAAGCCTGTTGATATGGAAAGGCCAGTGCCCACCTCTGTGTTCATAGAAAAGGTAACTTCCTATGATATTTACCATTGTAATTGCATTTCACTTGAGTCCTATTGGACCTCTACTCCTTTGCTGTTTATATTCTCCTTGGTTGTGTGCCTTCATGAAGTAGTTGAAGGAAATATTCCTACCCCTTGTTTCATGGGTAAAACCACATTCAGCTTTCTGTTGCCATTGAAAGTTTGGTTCTGGAAGACCTTCTGGAAAAACAGTTAGCATTTGTATCTCTCATCATTTTACAAATAAGGAAACCGAGGCCCAGCAAGGGCACCAATGGAACCATAACCCAGGTGAGGTTCTCCTGACACCTGGTTCAGGATCCTAACTCACTGAGCAAGAGTGAAGAATCCCATCCCTCCAGGGCCAATGGACACCTCATTGGAATGGGTCATTTTTCAGGAAATGTGAAATTCAGTCAAACATGGAAAGATATAAAATAACATCATTTAAAGAAAATCTACTATGATCCTCTGCACTGTTTCTTAGGTTCCACATAGGAGTGAAGCCATATGATAATCATAGGGGAAAGGAGGGAAAACTGAATGGGAAGCCACCAGAAAGGGAGAAAAAACGATAAGAGGCTCTTAACTAGAAAACAAACAGAAGGCTGCTGGAGAGGAGAGGAGTTGGGGGATGGGGTAATTGGGTGAGGAGTATGAAGGAGGGCACGCCATGTGGTGAGCACTGGGAGAGATACACAACTGATGAATTACTGGGCACTACATCTGATGGACTGCATGTTGGCTAACTGACATTAATAAAACAATACAATCCAATATTCTGTGTTTCCTTGTTTTCAATGTGGAAAATATGGGATGATTTCCTTTCTGCCCTCAAGCAATGAAATGAGATAGCCTATTCAAGATGAGGCAATTCTCCAGGGCACACTGTCTTTTCTATTTCAGCACTGAAGATGCTTTCAAACATGCTTTCTTCAGTTCCAGTCCTCTTGCCCTTCTAATCAATTCTGAGCACTCTTGACAGGGTGGCAAAAACTTTTTTCACTTTAAGGTGAGTCACCTCAAGCACATAACATTCATATTTGCCATAGGAGGCCTCACCACAAGTTTTTGTACAGCTGGCATGAATACTGGTGGCTGATGGTTCTCTATCTTTCATGACATCGATCCGTCTTGTTCACTCGTAGGAAGACTAGGGGCAGGGCCTTCCTCTCACTCATGGAGGTGATATAACTCTCCAACTCACCTTCAAACATGTCCCTCCCCTCTCTCCCATTGAGGAACCTGCAGAACTTAGTGACCATGAACTGGGAACACAGAGCAAATGTATAAAGGTCTTACCTGAATTCAGCTCAGCATGGGAATTACAGATGGGTCGCTCTTGGGGTTTGATCCCCGTGTCCTTGAGTCATTCTAACCTTCTTTGCAACTGACTCCAGACAGTAGCTCACCACAATGGAGGGATTAGAAGTTCCTTGGAGACAGGTGTCACCCACACCACATTCATCACCCTTTGTCGTATAAGACTATGCCCCTCATTGGATGAAGAAACTCTTCAAACATTAATGGAGCAGAGTGCAGTAAAAGGTTCACTTTGAGAAAGGGCTGAGCTTGGGGACATGTCCAGTCATATGTCTCACTATTCCCATCACCACACAGGTGGTGCCCAAAATGGACAGGGTACCATTTCTAGTACACGTCTCCTGCTGGCCCACCATATGCATTCCTATCGTCATGACATCATATATCGTCAGGACCCCGAAATCAGGCCTGTGTTTCTCCAGTTCATGCTGCTTCCAGCCTCTGCCAATGAACCTTTTTCAACTCATTGCAATCATCTTCATCAGTTTCACAAAACAGGATTTGGCAATGATTTAATGGATAGGACCTGCAAGGCACAGGATGGAAAAGAAAAATTCACACACTGGACATTTAGAATAGTTAAAATCTTTGTGAATTTAAAAGACACAGGTGTCAATGTCCTGCTCAATGAAGGAAAAGCACAGTCCAGAAGATGGGAGACCATATTTGCAAACCATGTATCTGACAGGGGCTCAATATCCACAATACATAGAGATCACACAAACTCAACAACAACAAACAAATTAAATGCAATGCATGAATATACAAGTGGGGAATAGACATATTATCCTCAAGGATAGGCACACGGAGAGAAATTTGAAAAGATATCTCCCATCACTAATTTTTCAGGAAATCCAAATTATGAAAAGCAGTGAGATACCATTTCATATCCATTAAGATGACTCACCCCAGAAAAAGAAAGACATAGAAGAAAAGAAAAGATCAAGTGTTGGCAAAGATGCAGAGAGGTTGAAAACTTGTACACTGTGTGGTAGGAATGTTTCATAGCACCGTTGTGAAATCAGTATGGCAGTTCTTCAAAATAATCAACATTAGAATTACCATGTATTCTAGTAATTCCACTTCTGGGGTAGCTACCAACTTAACTGACAGCATGGTCTTGAAAATATAGCTGAACACACCTTTTCATGGCACCATTGTCCATAAGAGCTAAACCAGGAATGTAATCCAAGAATCTGTCCAGGGAGGAGCAGATGTTGCATACACACACACACACACACACACACACACACACACACACTCTGGAATAGAAGAGAAGGAAAGAGAAGGAAAACATTGACATATGCCACGACATGGGTGAACATTGAGGATATTATGCTACCTGAAATGAGTATTCATAAAAATACAAACTCTGACATCACTCTTAGGACTTTCCTAAAATAGATTCCTAAAGACAGAAAGTAGAATGCTGTTTGCCAAGGGCTGGAAGGAGGCAGTCACAGGAAGATTCTGATTCATGGTAAAGAGTTTTAGTTTCACAAGATGTAATGAGATGTGAAGACAGGGTACAGAGAGGTGGTACAAAGATATTAGTGCCTTTAAAACATTAATAATGTATTCCATGAACTTCACATACTTAATGACAAAAAATAAACTATATTGAAATGCTATAGAAACAGAAGTGAATTTTATCAGGCCATTTATACCCTTCCAGTTAGGTCCTATCTCAGGCATTTTACTTCAGCCATTTTCCCTGAGACAACTTGGATCAAACCAAATGTTGTCATTCTGTGCCCACTTCAAAGCTTAAAATCAGAGTTGTCCAAAACATGAAATCTTTATTTGAGAAGGTAATTTTCAGAGTTAGTTTATGAAGACATTTTATTCCTTGATCAATTTTTTAAAAATAGAACACAAATTTAAAATTCTACTTCCTCTTCTTTCATCTTAAGTCACTGATTTTTCAACTCAGAATCCATTGTTTATGCAAGTGGCTTGGATGCTTTTAGCCCTATCATAATCTACTGACTTTAGGTGCTGCTGGTTTCAGTTTTGTTTACCTGTCATTCTTTTTACCAAGTCAACTTTCCTGAGGCTCATTATGAATAGTAAAATAATTTTTTGCCCCAGTTTTATTGATATCATTGACATAGAGTACTGTGTATATTTCATGTGCAAAACATAATGATTTCACTTTCACAGACCCTAAGAAGATTACCAGAATAAGTTGAGTTCACCACCATCATCTCTTAGAGATACAAAAAGAAAGAAAAAAAGAAAGGACACCTTTTTCTTTGTGTGATGAGAACTCTCCGAATTGGTTTTCTTTTAGCACCTCTCAAATACACCATAGAGCAGTATGAACTGTAGTCATCAGGTGGTACTCTACAACTCTATTACTTATTTCTCATAAAACTGGTAGTTTGTACCTTTTCACCATTCACTCAATCCCTGCTCCACCTTCAGCCCACTGCTTCTGGTTCCTTCAGTCTGATCTCTTTTTCTGAGTTTTTCTCCCTTCCTCTTCTTTTTTTCAGATTCTGTGTAGAAGGGAAAAATATATCCCTATCTATTCATCTATCATTTATCTAACTCGCATCTCTCCATCTATATCTCTATACCTATATATAGTATTTGCCTTCCTCTATCTCAATTATTTCACTTGGCATAATGCTTTAAAAGTCCATTACTGTTATCACATTTGGCAGGATTTCCTTTCCTTATGGGTGATTAATATCCCATTATATAGGTAAACACTTCTTTATCCATTCACCACTAATGGGCATTGATGTTTTTAGTGTCTTGGTGGTTGAACATAATACACCTTGAACATGGAGGTGTGTGCAGGGATTTCTTGGACACATTCCTTGGTTTCTGTATGCTGAGGCTACTTGTTCATGGACCACAGGGAGAAACAATGTGTCAGTGGACCAGTCAACATAAGTTCATCTCTTTCACCACCAAAAAGAGATTTATCAGCAACAGTTTGGCAGCAACAAAGAGGCATTTTGATTGTAAAGAAGATAAACAGTCAGGGCAGGCTTTTTCTACACCTTGAATCCTCTCCTCATGATGTCTTCCAGAGTATATCGAGGCAGTATGGGAGGAGGTTAATAGTGTATGGGTTTTATTAGGCTGGTGGCTCCTCTTTCTTGTTCCCTCCTATATCTCTGTGATGTGTACAGGACACAAACTCCTTTTAAGAGGGATGGCCGAAGCTGAAAGCGTATAAGGTGGGAGCCATAGCTCCTGAATCAGCCCTGGCACGTGGACAGAGGTAGACTCTGGTGGCCACTCTACGTGTGGTGTGCGGGGTCCTTTGGAAATCCCCCAAATGGGCTCAAGGAACTTGTCGGAGGAGTGGCATAAGGCACTGCTGTAAACTACATTGATTTCCCAATGGATTTTACAGTTACTGCCTTTCTAGAGTAAGCTGCTGACAAAAGTTTTAACCTGAGCCCTGTGGGTCCTTTATGAACAGCTTCACCACAGCCTAAGAGTACAGAACAATAGGATCTTTGTGGAGTGAGGCATTCATATTGAAGATGAAATATTAGCTGGGTGGTCCAGGATAATGAAGGTATTTATTACTCCAGCTAAGCATATGTATCTCAGACTGATCCACAGGTTACCAGTACAGAGTCTTGGCTTAGGAGGCTCTGGACTGGCGAGGTGACCAAGTATAGATTTGGGATAAAGGCACCAAGTATCAAAGGGGTTCACAGGATAAAAGAACTGTGATGTGGCAATACAATGTAAGGAGGAATGCTGTCACATTGAAAATTGAAAACTGAGACTGGTTTCTGAGAGTGTCCTTAAAAACTCTCAACTACAGAGAAAATGGTCTCAACCCAGCCATCATAGGGAAAACACACACCAAAACAAAACAAAACAAAACAAAACAAAACAAAACAAAACAATGGACACTTATGAAGGGCTTAGTAAGCCAGGTGTCCCAGTCACCTGAACACCAGTCCACAGTTGGAATCTGGGAGGACAAACCACTGGGTTGGCCATGACCTGAGAAGTGACCTTGGACCAATCGCATTGCCTTTCATTTTCCTCATCTGCTGGGGACAGAGGATGACTCTAGGTTCCAAAGTTGGCAGGCCTACAGCAGAATGCAGCTCAAAATGTATAGTTACTCCATTCCATCTTCTCTACAAAAGAAAACTGGGGGGCACCTGGGTGGCTCAGTCAGTTAAGCATCGGCCCTCAGCTCAGATGATCCCAAAGACCTGGGATCAAGTCTCATGTAAGGCTCCTTGCTCAGCAAAGAATCTGCTTCTCCCTCTTCCTCTGTCCCTCCTCCCTGCTCATTCTCTCTCTCTCTTAAATAAATAAATGCTAAAAATACATTTTTTAAAAAGATAATTTGGAAGCCTTGATGGAATACCTCTCTGTGAGTGCCAAGTAAGGAGTAAAATTTTCCAGAATAGGAGTACCAAATGTGTCAGATACCACACCCCCTTATCATCTTTTAAGTGAAAACTTTTTTAAACAAACACAATTTGATGAGTTTTGACACATGTATATACCCAGGATAATGAACATAGACATCATTCTCAAAAGTTCCCTGATGCCCTTATAATCTTATCCTCCCCCAACCATCCCATCACCAGGTATTCAGTTTCTTTATTTTTTATTTATTTATTTTTATTTATTTTTAATTTATTTATCTATTTTTGTGCAAGGATGGTCTTTTTTTTTTTTTATTTAAATTCAATGAATTAACATCTATTGTATTATTAGTTTCAGAGGTAAGGGCCAGTGATTCCCCAGTCTCATATAACACCCAGGGCTCATTACATCAGGTGTCCTCCTTAATATCCAACACCCAGTTACCCTATCCCCTCACCCACTCTCCCTCAAGCAGTGCTCAGTTTGTTTCCTATGGCTAAGAGTCTCTTATGGTTAGTCTCCCTCTCTTCCCCTATGATCCTATCTTTTGTTTCTTAAATCTGCATGTAAATGAGATCATATGATAATTGTCTTTCTCTGATGAACTTATTTTATTTAGCATAATACCCTCCAGTTCCATCCACATCATTGCAAATGGAAAGATTTCACTTTTTTTGATGGCTGAGCAGTATTCTGTTATATATAACACATATGCGCCACACCACATCTTTTTTAATATATGTTAAGAATTTATTTATTTGTGAAAGAGAGAAAGAGAGAGAATGCATAAGTGGGAGAAGAAGATTCCTGGCTTAGCAGGGAGCCCAGTGTGGGACTCCAGGAATACAGGACTCCACAATCACGACCTGAGCTGATGGTAGTTACTTAACAAACTGGGCCACCCAGGTGCTCCTTATGCATTCATCTGCTGATGGGCATCTGGGCTCTTCTCATAGTTTGGCTCTTGTGACATTGCTGCTATAAACAGTGGGGTGCATGAGCCCCTATGGTTCACTCCATTTGTATTTTGGGGGTAAATACCTACTAAAGCAATTGCTGGGTCATAGGGTAGTTCTATTTTTAACTTTTTCAGGAACCTCCAAATTGTTCTCCAGAGTGCTATACCAGTTTGCATTCCCAACAAAGGGCCAGAGGGTTCCCTTTTCTCCTCATCCTCACCAACATCTGTCATTTCCTCACTTGTTAATTCTAGCCATTCTGACCAGTGTAAAGTGGTGTCTCATTATGGTTTCGATTTGTATTTCTCTGATGCCAAGTTATGTTGAGTATTCTTTCATGTATCTGTTGGCCATTTGCATGTTTTCTTTGGAGAAATATCTATTCATTTCTTTGGAGAAATATCTATTCATGTCCTTTGCCCATTTCTTGGTCAGATTATTTATTTTTGGAGTGTTGAGTTTGATAAGTTCTTTAAAGATTTTGGATACTAGCCCTTTTTCTGGTAAGGCATTACAATTATCTTCTTCTTTTCTGTTGGTTGTCTTTTGGTTTTGTGGACTGTTGCCTTTGCTGTGCAAAAGCTTTTTATCTTGATGAAGTCTCAATAGTTTGCTTTTGCTTTTGTTTCCCCTGATTTCTGTCCCTTTAGATTAATTTTGCATACCCTAGAATTTTATATACATGGAAACAGGATGTACAGTATGGCTTGTTTTACTCACCATAAAATTTTCAGATTCAACTTTTTTGCGTGCATCAATAGTTTGTTACTTTTCATTGTTGAGTAATATTCCATTATATAGATACACTAAAATTTGTTCATCCATTAACCTGTTGACGAACATTTTACTTTTGTCCAGTTTGCTTTTCTAGATTAAGCTGCTATGAATATTAATGTTCACATCATTGTATGAACATATGCTTTCATTTCTCTGGAAATGGGATACCTAGATCAAATGCGAAACATATAACTGTTGAAGAAATTGCCAAATTATTTTCCCAAGTGGTTGTACCATTTTACACTTCTATCAGCATGCTGGGACAGTTAAAGTAGCTTCACATCCTTGCCAAACCTTGGTGTGGCCAGACTTTTTTATGTTAATTGTACTTGTAGATTTTGTAGTGGTGTCTCAATATGATTTTCATTTGCCTTTCCTTAATGACTAATGATGTGGCACAAATTTTCAGGCATATATTTGCCATTTTAAAACCTTCTTTGGTGAAGTGGCTCTTCAGCTCTATTGCCCTTAAAAAAAAACAACCACCTTGGGATTGCCTTAATGTAGAGTTGCAAGAATTGTTTATATATTCTAGATACAAGTCTTCTTTATTGTTTATATATTCTAGATACAAGTCTTCTTCAGATGTTTTCTAGGCATCTTCTCCCACTTTATGCCTCATGGAGGATTGTTGAGAATCAAGAAGTTGCAGCTTGGGAGGTAGATGGTACTCCCAGTCTGGTGTGATTCATTCTAGAGTCTCTGGTACTTTAGTAGCTGCTTCTGCTGCCATACCTTCCTTCAATTCTCTCTAATCACAGTGACATGGAAACCTTAGGTCACCTCCACTTAAAAACTGCAGGTCAGCTCTGGCCTCTACTGCCCATCCTCCACCTCATTTGAAGCAATGTTGCCATACATACTTCCACACTTTTCTTCCTTGTCTGGTAACACATAGGAACAATTTTTGACTTGTATATCAGATTATTATATTGTATGCTTTAAATACATACAATCTTGACAGTAATAGCTCTATTTAAAAAAAAAAAAAATCAACCATCCTGTAGCAGTTACTATAGCTGCATAACAAATGACCGCAAATCTTATAGTCCAAATAAACACCCTTTGTTATTGCTCAGAAGCCTACAGTTCTGCTGATAGGAGGCAAGCTCAGCTGATCTCAGGTGGGCTCACTGACACATCTGCAGTCCTACGGAATCTCAGTTTATTTGTAAGTGGTTCAACAGAATTCAGGCCTCCTATTACCATTAACCTGCTATTTCTGTCTCTATGGTTTCAGTTCACTGCATTGTAGTTCTAACACAGCTTCCAGCAGGCTCTGGGATCCTTCTCATGTGCTGCTGGGCTCAGAGGGGTTGTAGACCTCTAGGACTGTCTTCATTTGGTTCTCTAAGAGGCAGACCTGAGAAAAATATTTGAGTCTAAGTAGCTCATTCCAAGAAAGGGAGAAGTGGAGACAGAAAAGAAGGTAGAGGAGCAGCCAATACAGTGTTTGTGTTAATGAAGAAGCTACCACTGTGGGAAACTGGGACACAGTGCTACTGGGGTTGTGCCTCCAGATGGTCCCATCCAAGGGGAAAAAAAAAAATGGAACCTTTTCTGAAGATGAGAAGCATCTGGTGAGAGCTATATGAGCCTTATTCCTCCTTAATCAGGTCTTTGACTCTGAGGTTACTCCCTCAAGGTTTTGCTGCAAAGGAATTGCTGGCCCTGGAGGCTAGGTCTAATCTTGACAGCTAGGTTCCTATTGATCTATTTTAAGTCCACTACAAGTAGGCAATATGTGCCATGTTTAGAGACCTGGTGGGTAATCACAAAAGGCAAATGGACTCAAACAATACCAGAAATAAGTTGGACCTGTTTTCCTTCACAGCATAATCATCTAAAGCCACTTTTGAGGAAACAAGGGGGCTGGATTTCTGCATTTAAGGGTTCTGGTGTGCCAGTAGTGCATTGGCTACACCTGTTGCAGCTTTGCTGTGGATCAGCAGGATGGAATGACCATCAGAAGCCACCACTCCATCAGGGCGCCTGGGTGGTTCAGTGGGTTAAAGCCTCTGCCTTCAGCTCAGGTCATGATCTCAGGGTCCTGGGATCAAACCCCACATCGGGCTCTCTGCTCATCAGGGAGCCTGCTTCCTCCTCTCTCTGCCTACTTGTGATCTCTGTCTGTCAAATAAATAAATATAATCTTAAAAAAAAAAAGCCACCACTCCATCATCTTGTGCATGCATCACTGAACAGAAATCTGCTTTTAATGAAGCAGCAGATATTTTTAGTGATTTATCAGGAAATGCTTTGTTACATGAGATGATAGATTCCTGCAGAACATTAGAGGAATTCCTGAGGCCTCATGACTTGAAAGCCCATGAAAGAATTAAAGCAGTTGTATACAAGCAAGCTTAACAGTAGTAAGAGTCTAAAATGGCCTAATTTTTCAGAAGATGTGTCAAGACTTGGATCAAGTGACTTCTGAGATTGCCCTGTTCAAAAAATGAACAAGAGTTGTGACACGTCCCTGCTTCTGATCCACAGATTCTCTCCCAGACTCTGACTAAATGTTTCTGGACCTGCATGCTTTTCTGCCTTTCAGATTTTTGCCATCTCACAAGGTTGTGTTGGACCACTGTTTTGGCTCTTGTGCCCTCTCCTGCCTATCACCAGTCACACTTTCAATCTATTGTATACATGGATACCAATCTGAGTAACTTCTTGCTTTCCAGGCTGAAGTATCAACATTCACACACAGGTTGCTTGATTAACACATTCACTTATTTCAGGAAGTAGTGTTGAAAGTATCCGGGTGACCAATATTAGGGGGCTCAGCAAACACAAGCCCCCAATATTTACTTACACTGTCTCAATGTCAAACATTCCAGTTCAAAGGCAGGGGGAAAGAGCAATGTTCTAGTTCAAAGGCCATGAGGCAGGAGGGATTCTCTCTAAGTCAGAAGAGAGACAGTATTTTTGCTCCGTTCTGGTCTTCAATTGATTGGATATGGCCCACCCACACTGGAGAGGGCAATCTGTTTCATTCTTTACCAACTTAAACATTAATCTCATTCAGAGACACCCTCCACAGACACAGCTAGAACAATGTTTGACCAAAATATCAGGTCACCCCATAACCCAATCAAGTTCACATATAAATTAGTCATCCTAATAGTCTTCATTTCTTTCAGCAGCTCCAATTATGGATGTGCCTTAGTTCATTAAATCATTCTCTGTTAATGGATGTTTGATGATTTTTAATCCTTTGTTATTGTGAGTAGCTCTGGAATGAATAGCCCTGTGCATACATATTCCATTTGTTTGACACTACATCAGTGGTTCAGCTTCCCAGAGGTGGGCTTTCTGGGTCAGAGGGTAAATGCATATGTCATTCCACCTCCCTGGGGACTGTACCATTTGGCATGGTACCAACAAGGCCTGAAAGCACTTGTTCCCCGGGGAAACAGGGATCCACATTTGGTTAAGGAGAACACCATCACTCTTGGCTATGGATATTGGTTTAGGACCAAGCTGGCCAATGTTAGGGACTGATGGGAGTTTTTGTGAAAGCATGAGGACAGAGAAGCTGTCTCTCCCTGGTGATTACTCAGCTAGCTCTTGTAAACCTCCAGTCTCTAGGGGCAACTATGTACAGAAAGCCTGGTCATGAATGATACTGACAAAGAAGTAGTGGCCAGAGAGAAAAAACAGACTGTTAAGATAGAATCCTGATGGACTAATAGAGAGCCTGCATCTAGCTGGACTTGAATCCATGAGACACTGGAACTATGCTTGAAAAAAAATTTAGGAGACATTTAGGAGACTCCATTTCTCTGCTTGAGCTTCCTTTCCACAAAGTAGAATCTGATGATTTATTATATCTGGAAATGGTAGGAGAAAAAAAAGGGATCTTTTAATTTTTAACAATGTTTGTTTCAGTCCAACAGCATACATGGTTATAAATGCCTTAAAAACCATCCAGGAACTGGCAAGAGAACCTAAAATTGAATGCTTTCATAGATATTGGCCTATAATTTTCCTGTTAACATGAATAGTTTATTCATGCTGGTCTGAGCTGAAATAGTCTCTCCTACCTTTGTGTATGTTGCCAGCTTCCAGCTTACTGCACTTTTGAATATTCAGACTCATTTTCTTAATTTGCCCTAACGCAAGAACAGATAAATAAGGGGGCAGTGATCTATTCTTCATTTGGTGCATTTTAAAAAGCTTTTTAGGGGCGCCTGGGTGGCTCAGTGGGTTAAGCCGCTGCCTTCGGCTCAGGTCATGATCTCAGAGTCCTGCGATCGAGCCCCGCATCGGGCTCTCTGCTCAGCAGGGAGCCTGCTTCCTCCTCTCTCTCTGCCTGCCTCTCTGCCTGCTTGTGATCTCTCTCTGTCAAATAAATAAATACAATCTTTAAAAAAAAAAAAAAAGCTTTTTAATGATCTTCAGAGTATATGTACAAGGTATCAGGACAGGAGGACAGGCCCCGTTCAAGGGCGGGTGATGGGATCTTGCCTCAGCTGCCTCTGGGCACTTGGCAGGTCATGCCCTTGCTCCATTACTGGTCACAGTGACAGAGTGCTTGGATGCGGTGGACTTGCCAGCTTCCTTCCAGGCACGTGGACCTTTATTTTAAAATGTGATCATTGGAAGATACTCTCTCAGTTCCCAGGAAGAGAAAGATCTTTCACAAACAACGTCATGATCGGAGCGACTCCTCCCAGAGCCCCCAGTCACAGAAGTCAGGCTGTACTTACTTGCTAACCTTATTCTGAGCTTCCAGCTTCTATGAAAACCCCTTATGAAATAGACAAAAGCTGCTTTAAAGAAAATTGGGTCTGTGGGTGAATCAGCACTCTAGGTCAATGGCTACAGGGCTCTATTGCCAAAACAAAATGACAGAAAGAAGGAATTCAATTGGATAATTAATAGGTGAAGGGGATTAAGAGTACACTTGTAAGGAGTACTGAACAATGTACAGAAATGTTGAATCACTATATTGTACACCTGAAACTCATATAACACTACATGGCAATTATACTCGAATAAGAATTATTTGTCAGAGAGAGAGAGAGAGAAATCGAGAGCAGGCACAAGCAGGGGGAGTGGCAGGCAGAGGGAGAAGCAGGTTCCACTCTGAGCAAGGACCCTGATGCAGGACTCAATGAGCCGAAGGCAGACACTTAACCAGATGAGTCACCCAGGCATCCTGAGTTTTTTTTCCTTAAAGTGCTTTGCTAACACAATGATGAGGTTAGATTTTAAAATAGGATGAGAACATGAGGCAAACTTTTAGTGATGTTACATTAACGTTTGGCTGATTTGTCATTTCACTACTATTCACAATTTTTATCAGCCAATTGATATAACCTATCTTTATTCAAACTAGGCATATTTTATATTAATGACAGGATTCAGTCTCTATCTCTCTTTCTCTAAGCTTGTATCCCTCTTTTTAATTTGTTAGGTCCTAATTTGGGCTTTATATATAAGAATAATTCTTTGGAAACAGTCTCTGTAATTGAAATTCATACCACATTCAGAAGTACCATTAACCTAATTAACAGGTGGGAAGCTTGACCATCAGGTTTAATGAGTTGCCGTACCACAGAAATCAAGTCCATGTTTAAGATTTCAAGTGAATTAAAATACTTTCATTAAATCATGTTTTCGGTAGTGCTATCTGCTGAGAAACAGATGATCATTTGTGAATTCAAAGGTGTTTATTAATATGTTTGCCTGCTTTTAAAAAGATGTGATCTTTATTATTTATTATAATTATTATTTATTTATCATAAGTAATGATATAAATAAGTACTCACATTCATGAACGTTCACTCATATCCTTTACATAATCACATGAAAGCCCTTTCTCAATTAAAAACAAGTGATCTACTAACTCTGTTTGTCTTGTAGAGGGGGCCAGACTGGTTGCCAGGATTCCAGGGGCTTCAGCCTTGGAACCGCCAGGTCTGGTGGAGGAGGGGAGTGAGGTATGGACCTGGACACAGTGGAAGGGAAGAATGTTTACACAACTGCCCCCTGAGAGTCCCTATCTTCCATGTGAAGAATCCCCATCAAAATCTGGAGAACCTTCTGTGAAAAATCTGCATGTGCTGTGAGGGGTGTGTTCTCATGAGTGGCCATTGGTGCTTCTTGTTTTTTTATAAATTTTATTTTTTTAAACATATATTTTATCCCCAGGGATACATGTCTGTGAATTGCCAGGTTTACACATTTCACAGCACTCACCATAGCACATATCCTCCCCAATGTCCATAACCCCACCCACCCAAACCCCCTGCCCCCAGCAACCCTCAGTTTGTTTTGTGAGATTAAGAGTCACTTATGGTTTGTCTCCCTCCCAATCCCATCTTGTTTCATTTACTCTTCTCCTACCCCCTTAAACCCCCATGTTGCATATCATCTCCCTCCTATCAGGGAGATCATATGATAGTTGTCTTTCTCCAATTGACTTATTTCACTAAGCATGATACCCTCTAGTTCCATCCACGTCATTGCAAATGGCAAGATTTCATTTCTTTTGATGGCTGCATAGTATTCCATTGTGTTTATATACCACGTCTTCTTTATCCATTCGTCTGTTGATGGACATCTAGGTTCTTTCCATAGTTTGGCTATTGTAGACATTGCTGCTATAAACATTCGGGTGCACGTGCCCCTTCGGATCACTACGTTTGTATCTTTAGGGTAAATACCCAGCAGTGCAATTGCTGGGTCATAGGGTAGTTCAATTTTCAACATTTTGAGGAACCTCCATGCTGTTTTCCAGAGTGGTTGCACCAGCTTGCATTCCCACCAACAGTGTAGGAGGGTTCCCCTTTCTCTGCATCCTCGCCAGCAACTGTCATTTCCTGACTTGTTAATTTTAGCCATTCTGACTGGTGTGAGATGATATCTCATTGTGGTTTTGATTTGTATTTCCCTGATGCCGAGTGATATGGAGCACTTTTTCATGTGTCTGTTGGCCATCTGGATGTCTTCTTTGCAGAAATTTCTGTTCATGTCTTCTGCCCATTTCTTGATTGGATTATTTGTTCTTTGGGTGTTGAGTTTGCTAAGTTCTTTATAGGTTTTGGACACTAACCCTTTATCTGATATGTCGTTTGCAAATATCTTCTCCCATTCTGTCAGTTGTCTTTTGGTTTTGTTAACTGTTTCCTTTGCTGTACAAAAGTTTTGATCTTGATAAAATCCCAATAGTTCATTTTTGCCCTTGCTTCTGTTGCCTTTGGCGATGTTCCTAGGAAGATGTTGCTGCAGCTGAGGTCAAAGAGGTTGCTGCCTGTGTTCTCCTCAAGGATTTTGATGGATTCCTCTCTCACATTGAGGTCCTTCATCCATTTTGAGTCTATTTCCGTGTGTGGTGTAAGGAAATGATCCAATTTCATTTTTCTGCATGTGGCTGTCCAATTTTCCCAACACCATTTATTGAAGAGGCTGTCTTTTTTCCATTGGACATTCTTTCCTGCTTTGTCGAAGATTAGTTGACCATAGAGTTGAGAGTCTATTTCTGGGCTCTCTATTCTGTTCCATTGATCTATGTGTCTGTTTTTGTGCCAGTACCATGCTGTCTTGATGATGACAGCTTTGTAATAGAGCTTGAAGTCCGGAATTGTGATGCCACCAACTTTGGCTTTCTTTTTCAATATTCCTTTGGCTATTCGAGTTCTTTTCTGGTTCCATATAAATTTTAGGATTATTTGTTCCATTTCTTTGAAAAAAATGGATGGTACTTTGATAGGAATAGCATTAAATGTGTAGATTGCTTTAGGTAGCATAGACATTTTCACAATATTTATTCTTCCAATCCAGGAGCATGGAACATTTTTCCATTTCTTTGTGTCTTCCTCAATTTCTTTCATGAGTACTTTATAGTTTTCTGGGTATAGATTCTTAGTCTCTTTGGTTAGGTTTATTCCTAGGTATCTTATAGTTTTGGGTGCAATTGTAAATGGGATGGACTCCTTAATTTCTCTTTCTTCTGTCTTGTTGTTGGTGTAGAGAAATGCAACTGATTTCTGTGCATTGATTTTATATCCTGACACTTTACTGAATTCCTGTACCAGTTCTAGCAGTTTTGGAGTGGAGTCTTTTGGGTTTTCCACATATAGTATCATATCATCTGCGAAGAGTGATAGTTTGACTTCTTCTTTGCTGATATGGATGCCTTTAATTTCCTTTTGTTGTCTGATTGCTGAGGCTAGGACTTCTAGTACTATGTTGAATAGCAGTGGTGATAACGGACATCCCTGCCGTATTCCTGACCTTAGCGGAAAAGCTTTCAGTTTTTCTCCATTGAGAATGATATTTGTGGTGGGTTTTTCATAGATGGCTTTGATAATATTGAGGTAGGTGCCCTCTATCCCTACACTTTGAAGAGTTTTGATCAGGAAGGGATGCTGTACTTTGTCAAATGCTTTTTCAGCATCTATGGAGAGTATCATATGGTTCTTGTTCTTTCTTTTATTAATGTGTTGTATCACATTGATTGATTTGCGGATGTTGAACCAACCTTGCAGCCCTGGAATAAATCCCACTTGGTCGTGGTGAATAATCCTTTTAATGTACTGTTGGATCCTATTGGCTAGTATTTTGGTGAGAATTTTTGCATCTGTGTTCATCAAGGGTATTGGTCTGTAGTTCTCTTTTTTGATGGGATCCTTGTCTGGTTTTGGGATCAAGGTGATGCTGGCCTCATAAAATGAGTTTGGAAGTTTTCCTTCCATTTCTATTTTTTGGAACAGTTTCAGGAGAATAGGAATTAGTTCTTCCTTAAATGTTTGGTAGAATTCCCCCGGGAAGCCCTCTGGCCCTGGGCTTTTGTTTGTTTGGAGGTTTTTGATGGCTGTTTCAATCTCCTTACTGGTTATGGGTCTGTTCAGGCTTTCTATTTCTTCCTGGTTCAGTTGTGGTAGTTTATATGTCTCTAGGAATGCATCCATTTCTTCCAGATTGTCAAATTTGTTGGCGTAGAGTTGCTCATAGTATGTACTTATAACTGTCTGTATTTCTTTGATGTTAGTTGTGATCTCTCCTCTTTCATTCATGATTTTATTTATTTGGGTCCTCTCTGTTTTCTTTTTGATAAGTCTGGCCAGGGGGTTATCAATCTTATTAATTCTTTCAAAGAACCAGCTCCTAGTTTTGTTGATTTGTTCTATTGTTTTTTGGCTTCTATTTCATTGATTTCTGCTCTGATCTTTATGATTTCTCTTCTCCTGCTGGGTTTAGGGTTTCTTTCTTGTTCTTTCTCCAGCTCCTTTAGGTGTAGGGTTAGGTTGTGTACCTGAGACCTTTCTTGTTTCTTGAGAAAGGCTTGTACCACTATATATTTTCCTCTCAGGACTGCCTTTGTTGTGTCCCACAGATTTTGAACCGTTGTGTTTTCATTATCATTTGTTTCCATGAATTTTTTCAATTCTTCTTTAATTTCCTGGTTGACCCATTCATTCTTTAGAAGGATGTTGTTTAGTCTCCATGTATTGGGTTCTTTTCAAATTTCCTCTTGTGATTGAGTTCTAGCTTCAGAGCATTGTGGTCTGAAAATATGCAGGGAATGATCCCAATCTTTTGATACCGGTTGAGACCTGATTTAGGACCAAGGATGTGATTCTATTCTGGAGAATGTTCCATGTGCACTAGAGAAGAATGTGTATTGTTGCTTTGGGATGAAATGTTCTGAATATATCTGTGATGTCCATCTGGTCCAGTGTGTCATTGAAGGCCTTTATTTCCTTGTTGATCTTTTGCTTGGATGATCTGTCCATTTCAGTGAGGGGAATGTTAAAGTCCCCTACTATTATTGTATTAGTGTTGATGTGTTTCTTTGGTTTTATTATTAATTGGTTTATATAGTTGGCTGCTCCCACGTTAGGGGCATAGATATTTAAAATTGTTAGATCTTCTTGTTGGACGCATCCTTTGAGTATGATATAGTGTCCTTCCTCATCTCTTATTATAGTCTTTGGCTTAAAATCTAATTGATCTGATATAAGAATTGCCACTCCTGCTTTCTTCTGATGTCCATTAGCATGGTAAATTCTTTTCCACCCCCTCACTTTAAATTTGGAGGTGTCTTCAGGTTTAAAATGAGTTTCTTGTAGGCAACGTATAGATGGTTTTTTTTTTTTTTTTTATCCATTCTGATACCGTGTGTCTTTTGATTGGGGCATTAGCCCATTTACATTCAGGGTAACTATTGAGAGATATGAATTTAGTGCCATTGTATTGCCTGTAAAGTGACTGTTATTGTATATTGTCTCTGTTCCTTTCTGATCTACTACTTTTACGGTATCTCTTTGCTTAGAGGACCCCTTTCAATATTTCCTGTAGAGCTGGTTTGGTGTTTGCAAATTCTTTCAGTTTTTGTTTGTCCTGGAAGCTTTTTATCTCTCCTTCTATTTTCAATGATAGCCTAGCTTGATATAGTATTCTTGGCTGCATGTTTTTCTCGTTTAGTGCTTTGAATATATCATGCCAGCTCTTTCTGGCCTGCCAGGTCTCTGTGGATAAGTCTGCTGCCAATCTAATATTTTTACCATTGTATGTTACAGACTTCTTCTCCCGGGCTGCTTTCAGGATTTTCTCTTTGTCACTAAGACTTGTAAATTTTACTATTAGGTGACGGGTTGTGGACCTATTCTTATTGATTTTGAGGGGGGTTCTCTGAACCTCCTGGATTTTGATGCTTGTTCCCTTTGCCATATTGGGGAAATTCTCTCCAATAATTCTCTCCAATATACTTTCTGCTCCCCTCTCTCTTTCTTCTTCTTCTGGAATCCCAATTATTCTAATGTTGTTTCGTCTTATGGTGTCACTTATCTCTCGAATTCTGCCCTGGTGGTCCAATAGCTGTTTGTCCCTCTTTTGCTCAACTTCTTTATTCTCTGTCATTTGGTCTTCTGTATCGCTAATTCTTTCTTCTGCCTCATTTATCCTAGCAGTAAAAGCTTCCATTTTTGATTGCACCTCATTAATAGCTTTTTTGATTTCAACTTGGTTAGATTTTAGTTCTTTTATTTCTCCAGAAAGGGCTTTTATATCTCCCGAGAGGGTTTCTCTAATATCTTCCATGCCTTTTTCGAGCCCGGCTAGAACCTTGAGAATCGTCATTCTGAACTCTAGATCTGACATATTACCAATGTCTGTATTGATTAGGTCCCTAGCCTTTGGTACTGCCTCTTGCTCTTTTTTTTTGTGGTGAATTTTTCCGCTCGTCATTTTGTCCAGATAAGAGTATATGAAGGAGCAAGTAAAATACTAAAAAGGTGGCAACAACCCCAGGAATATATGCTTTAACCAAATCAGAAGAGATCCCAAATCGTGAAGGGGGAGAAAGGGGATAAAAAGAGGTTCAGAAAGAAAAAAAAAATGAAACAATTAAAAGAAGAAAACGAATAAAGAAAAAATATAAAAAAGAAAAATATATATATATATTAAACTAGTTTAAAAAACGTTAAAAAAGAAAAGGGTAAAAGTTTAAAAAAATTAGCATAAGAAGAGAAAAAAAATTGAAAAAGAAAATAAATTAAATTAACCGCAAGGCTAAAGAATCATGGGAGAAATCTGTGAGTTCCTTGCTTTGCTTTCTCCTCCTCTGGAATTCTGCTGCTCTCTTTGGTATTGAAACTGCACTCCTTGGTAGGTGAACTTGGTCCTGGCTGGATTTCTTGTTGATCATCTGGGGGAGGGGCCTGTTGTAGTGATTCTCAAGTGTCTTTGCCCCAGGCGGAATTGCACCGCCCTTTCCAGGGGCGGGCTGAGTAATCCACTCAGGTTTGCTTTCGGGAGCTTTTGTTCCCTGAGTGCTTTCCATAGAGTTCCGGAGGGCAGGAGTGAAAATGGCAGCGTCTCAGTCTCCGGCCCGGAGGAGCCAAGAGCCCGGGGCCCCACTCCTCAGTGCGCCCTCAGAGAACAGCGCCCATTTACTCCCGTCACCCTGGCCTCCGGCCGCGCTCCGAGCTGACTGAGCCTGCAACCTGTTCAAGGTAACCCCGAGTTTCGAGCTCACTCCTCGGCTCTGTCTCTGTAGCCAGCTTCCCCGTTCTAATACCTGTAAGCTCTGCGACACTCAGACACCCCCCGATCCTTCTGTGACCCTGCGGGACCTGAGGCCACGCTGGCCCCGCGTGGGCTACACCCCTGTTAAGCCTCTGGAGCGATGTCCCTCAGCGGAAAAGACTTTTAAAAGTCCTGATTTTGTGCTCTGTTGCTCCGCCGCTTGCCAGGAGACGGCCCCTCCCCCCGCGGTCTATCTTCCCATCGCTTTGGATTCACTTCTCCGCCAGTCCTACCTTTCAGAAAGTGGTTGATTTTCTGTTTCTAGAATTGCTGTTCTCCTTCTCTTCGATCTCCCGTTGGATTTGTAGGTGTTTGCAATCTTTAGATAAGCTATCTAGCTGATCTCCCGCTACCTAATATAGTCTCAGCCTCCCATTGGTGCTTCTTAAGTAAAACCTACCTAATTCTGGCCTCTGCAGAGTGTGAAGCTTGCCAGTTGACCCAAACCTACTCAACTCTATTATCAGGTCCTGACACCCCAATTAGAATAATGCACAGTGTGTTTCTCCACGAGGGACAGTATCAGACTCCTCTAATACTGCTTTAGGTCCTCTGGGCCTCACCCGTTTCTTGGCCCAGCCACTGCAGACTCCAACTTCCTTTTCACAGGTACAATTCAGTAATGTTTGAGACTGGTCTTATTAAACAGTATTTGATTGCAATACAACAATAAGCACTACCAACAAACTAACCTATGAAAGCAATGGGATTACCCCTCCATTTCCCTTCACATATATTCCTTTTCAATACCATTTCTACTCCTTTTCTCTCTCTCTCTCTCTTTTTTTAAAGATATATTTATTTGACAGAGAGAGACACAGCAAGAGAGGCAACACAGACAGGGGGAGTCGGAGAGGGAGAAGAAGCAGGCTTCCACCTAGCAAGGAGCCTGATGTGGGGCAGGATCCCAGGACCCTGGGATCAGGACCTGAGTTGAAGGCAGACTCTTAATGACTGAGCCACCCAGGTGCCCCTCTACTTCTTTTCAATTGAGAGGATCCTAACAGAGCTTCATGAAAACCTGCTTCAGCCAACTCCAGGAAGCACCAAAGGAAGGGGAAGGATCCTTATCCCACTGGGGCGCCCCAGTGGAAACCCTCAAAAGGCATAAAGAGCTCAATTCAGTTCTTCCCTATTAGGGAATGACATCCAGTCCTTTCTATAAGTCCATCCCTCCTGCTGCCCCCTCCCAGAGAACTAAGAGCCTTCCCAGCCCTGCCTATACAACCATATGTAAATGAAGATAGTATCCTTTACTAGTTGACACAAATTCCCTAGACAATGGCATGAAATCATAAAACCATGATGCTCAAGATTACAGACTGTTATACAGAAAAAGGGTAAATAAACATACAAGGTGAATTTGAAAACTTGAATAAAACAGAATTTAGAACAGTGAGAAAGGAAAATAAGCTGGTCAGATATAAGACAGAAAACACTAACAAGGATAAATGTATTTAGTGATGCACTGTTACTTAAAAGCTAATATGACTCTTGTGATTTCACCTTTTAACAACTGCCTTGGTCCCTGTCCTCTTTCCCTCTTGTGGTAGTCTGTAAAAATGCCATAAATTCTTCTTTAGCTGAAGCCACATCTTTGGTTGATGCACAACTACAAATGATTTGGGGCAACCAGTCCTTAGAAATATGACCGAGTGGTGGCTGAAGAACTTCAGGCAGTCTCTGCTGTAATGGATACAAGGAAATTCCTGAGCAGAGCTGGACCCAGCCCACAGTGGTGCCAACCCCAAGCAATTGGTAGCCAGAGGCAGAACCACCCCAACCAATGGAGACTGGTGAGGAAGAAAAATAGACACTTGGTGCTGTAAGGCCTATGTACACCATGAGGTTTGGGAGTGGCTGTTTTTCAACATTATTCTGGAAATGTTGATGTGGAAGAAGAAACTCACACCAAGCAGCTTCACTGGCCATGAAGGTCAGCAAGCCCATGAAGAGATGCCCCCAAGGATAACATTATAAGGAAAAGAAGAAAAAATGGATCTGAATAATAGAGGCTGCCCATTGATACAAACTTTCTGTCAATGGTAATCCATGCTAACTAGGGTGCAGGCAAGACTCCTTTTCCTGACACTGGCCAGCAGATTTTAGAACCTCCCGTGTGTGCAGTATACTGTGCCGAGGGCAGATGAATAAACTGACCACTTATCATCATTATTACAAAAGAGAAACACTCATCTGAAAAATGCATCTATTTACAGACCTAAAAATGTCACTTGTACCGATTATATGCAAATGCAAAATCCTGGTATGGATGAAATACTAACTACCTAGCAAATGAAAGGCTCAGACCAGTCCATCCAGGCTGTGAAAAGAGATGTGGTCAAGGACGTGGTGTGAGAAGTCTGGTGGAAAACAGTGAATCAGGAGTTGGGCTTAGTCATCCCCCAAAGTCAGCCTACAGGTAGGGACACCTGTTGTAACACCACACCCATCCAATACCCCACCATGCAAAATTATTTCTAGAAGTACTGGAAAGCTATAAGAACTTAAAGAGAAAAGTCCATTCTGAAAGCACACTTGTTCTGATGCCATGGAGGCTGCAACTTTCAGAAAAAGTCTCTCAAGTGTCATGTTTTCAATCCACATCCACTTTTAGGTATAAACATCATTAGACATATTTGACATGGAATTACTCCTGATTAAGCAATAAGGTACTGAAGATAACTCTTAATCCACCCCATGCAAACATAAGGAGATGCTCTCCTTCCTACTGCCCAACACCCAGCTCCTATTCCTCACCTCCCCACAAGATGCCTGACACCAGACTCAATAAAACAACAACCATTAGACTAGGCACAACCAGGGATATCCCCTCTGGCCTTCCACCTTGGTTTCCATAGTGTCCCTAGAAATCCAAGCTTCCCACATGATCCTTATCTCTGTCTGTCACTTCCACATGGCTCTGGGCATCACTTAATCTCACCCCAGCTTCCTAAACACAATACTTCCACACCCTGGATCCAAAAAATCTTCCTAAATTCCCTCTCCTGCACCACATCTCTTCTGTCTTCACCTACAACCTGGAGTCCCTAGAGGGGACTGCTTCCCTATAGACTGCCAGGTAAACCTCTCATTATTCCTACACCACATACTGCTGGGCCTAAAACAAGGTGGGCATCCTCCCTGCTCCCCACTGCAATATCCAGACCATGGCAGCGCTTCCCCTCACACACACCAACACTCCTTTGCTATTCACATAACCAGTCTGCATGCCAGCCAGCCCACCCAACCAAGCTGCACACAGTCTTTCACTCATCCCAGCATGCCCTCAGAAGATTTCAGGGCCTGGCTCACTCTTTCTCTTGTGACTAGCACTGATTTCAGCATTTACAAAGGTCATTCCTGACTTCCACACCCCAACAAGGCTGTCCTCCACCCCCTCTCCCATTGTGCATGCCCACAGCACAGCCTAGACCCAGGAACTGCTTGTCACCTCCCCACATCTGGGGTCCCAGTTTCATTCCTCTCCCCTGTCACTTGCAATGTCTCTTTGTCCCTGACTGCCCCTCTAGAAAGCTAATTCCATCAACTCTTCAATCCTACCAGGTCCTTAAACCCAAAGACCCCACCATCTAGTCACTACCCATATAGGCTCCTTAAGTCCTTACTTCTTTTTCCCCTCTTGGGTTTCCACAGCCCATCTTTTTAATCAGCCCTTGCACACTGACCCCCCCAATGCCCTCCCTTTCCCTTTTCCATATTTTCTCCAGAGAACCCCAGTCTCAGTTTTGACTTTGAATCAATTGAATGTATTTATGGGTATACATGCCATGTGCTAGACATTAAAAAGGATTTTTAAAGATTTTTAAAATTTATTTATTTGACAGAGTGAGATCACAAGTAGGCAGAAAGGCAGGAAGAGAGAGAGGAGGAAGCAGGCTCCCCGCTGAGCAGAGAGACTGATGCTGGGCTCGATCCCAGGACCCTGGGATCATGACCTGAGCTGAAGGCAGAGGCTTTAACCCACTGAGCCACCCCGGTGCCCCTAAAAAAAGGATTTTTTAAACTGTTTTAAATATTGAATACATATGTTAAAGAATAAGTTTCATAAATATGTAAATTTTAATAGATAATAAAAATCAAATCACTTTAAACCCATCCACCCAACCAAGCATCCAAACAAATCAGGCCTTTGCCCCACCATTCAAGTGAGCCCCATCCACATTGTTCATCCAATTTTCAGTCCTCTCCAGGGCCAACAGCAGATACACATGTGCCTGTATGCCCAAGCACCACCAGGCCAGCCCAAGAGAAGGAAAAGGCCCCTAGAACCCTGGCATAATGATTCTGGAAGCATATTGGGGCCTAAACTATATATTCCTATATGCAAAAACTTAACAAAACTCATCTTTTAGCTTTGTTCATAGTTTTGTTTCTTGTCTACATTTTAGCCATGTTGTATATACCAGTTAGAGTGCAAAATTTTAAATTCTTCCCTGAAAATATATCCATATCCAAAATTTTACCATTATTGATTATTTACTTCCATAGATATGATCCACAGCATTGAAACTAAAGACTAACAGTGGCCTAGAGAGATACTGTTGGTTTCCCTCCAGCCCCCCACCCCAACCATTCCCACAGTCAGACGTTTCCTCTTCCTAACAGACCCACTATCTATTCAGCGCTCATTCTCTCCCACAAAGTCTCATTCTCTCCCACAAAGTTGTGTCCTTCAGAGAGGCTGGCTTATCCCTCGCCCTCGGGGGGAAGACCTGATGCTGCTGAGCCAATTACAGTGCAACATGGCCCTTGCTGGTGATAGGTTTCGGCTCAAGCCTATGACCCAACACTGTTCAATAAGAAATGGGAGGAATTCTGGTGGAGATGTCTGGAAAAGATTCATTGTTTTTAAGAGACACAAAGCATTTCCTCTTTTCCTGCCTCTGGATGTTGTTCTATCTGGGTGCAATGCTTGTAAGGGCTGCAGGCATTTTGCCACCTTGAAGACAAGCCTGCCACACTGAGGACACTAAGGATGGCAGGGCAGGGAGGCAGAGAGGATCTGGGCTGTTAACATCCCAGAACTACTGAATGAATTAGCTGGCTTGGGGCTCACCCTGCCTTGGGGCTGCTTTATAGGAGAAAACAAAATTCCTTATCATTTGCATTTGGGTTTTCTGTTACCTGCATCTCAAAACATCCTTGTAAATACCAAATAAAATCTGACAGTTGAACAGGAAGCTATTATCAGTATGACTGAAAAGGTTGTAAAAGATATCTATCCTACTCAAGTGGATTATTTTCATTTCTTCATACTTAGAAGGCAAACTAGAGGTAGAAAGTAAAATTCTTACAAGTCAGGAAGATATTAGCACTTTGTTATCCAGGACTGACAATCCACATGCAGAAGTAATTCTATATAAAGATGTAACCCAACTACCTAGCACTAATGTTTTAAAAAGTAGAGTTATTTCATTTAAATATTTTGACATACATTCCTCAAATACAGGATCCTAAGACCTTCTTTTTAACCAATATGTAATACCAATATAAGAAAACATAAATGTACACCAATGATATACAATGTTTAAATCTAATGTACTTCATATACGTTATTCTATAATAACATGTATGTTGTAGATAATGCCCTGTAATGGACTCATTATTGAGGACTTTTGCTGCCTTTAGGGAAAGCTGTGTTCTCTAATTGTCATTCACCAGAAAGTGTAGAAAAATAATAGAGTCAGGCAGAAAGAAATGATCTCTGCCCAGCCACTCAATAACTTGCACTGACTTAGGAACAATCACATGTGTGATACCCCTGCATGGAAAAGGTGATGACATTACCAATCATGATAGGGTTCATTTACAAGATCTGGTGGCCTTAGCATACATTGTCACATTTCTTCATTCTGTGTAAACCTGGCACCAATAAGCAACCAGCAGAACAGAATGTGAATCAGTGCACCGTCAGCTAGCAACAAAATCAGGTCTTTTCAGGTTACACTGAGCCAGAGATCAAGACTCCCTCAGGTCTTTCCATTAAGAAACACAATATAAAGTACAAATAGGGCCCTGATTTTGTGGGTTCCTGAAATAAAGCCAACCATTGGCTTCTCTTTGTAATGAGTTATATAGATGAATCAATACTACCCTGACCAATCAATGTTTTCCTGTGCTCATTCTTTTTTAGCAGCTGGCAGATCCATCTCCATTTTCAGTCAACATCAGGGGGAAATTTATTTTTCTTTTTTTAGAGGGAGAGAGAGCGTGTGAACCAAGGGGAGGAGAGCAGGAGAAGGAGTAGAGGGAGAGTGAGAGAGAGAAACTTATGCAGGTTCCATGCCCAGCACAGAGCCTGACACGGTACTCAATCCCACAACCCTGAGATCATGACCTAAGCCAAACTCCTAGAGTCAGTTGCTTAACCGACTGAGCCACCCAGGCATGCCAAGAGTATTCTTTCTCTTACCTCTTCCTTTTTCTGTGTCCAGTCCACTGCTCAGTATTGGGGCCAAGGATCAGACTTTTTATAAAGCAAGCCAAAAGATAAGAGAGGCTTTCTTTACAAAGAAAGATCCTGAAGGACAACTCAGGTCACACCCCTGCTTGTCCTTCCCCTGGGGCTCCCTATCTCACCTTAGGAAAAAAAATCCCAAGTCTTCAGTGAGACCTACAAGCCCCACCTGGACCTACCCTTTCCTCCCCCACCCCCAACTCCTCCAACTCAATTGACTTCCATTAGATTCTCAAGCCTATTGATGACTCAGAGACTTTGCACTTACTGTGTCCTCTGATTGGAACAGTACTCCCATAAATAATCACCAAATTGTTCCCTGCTTAACCCAGATCTTGACTCTAAATTTCAGAGAGGCCTTCCCTAACCCTGCTGTCTAGACCAGCATACACACCCCCTGATCAAGCTTCATTTTCCTATAATCATTACCTGAAACTATATACTTACTTGTCATTTGTTTATTGTCCATTTGCCCTAATAGAATGAAAATCTCATGAAACTGGAGCTTCATTTGGCCCACAGCAAGCCCTCAGTATCTACTTGTGGAATGACTTCAAAAAAAAAAAACAAAAAAAAAACAAACGTATATTGTCTAACATAGAACTCAAAGAGTGGGAAATCCATTTATTAAAAGGGAAACCCTTACTTCCCTCAAATTAGATACATCCTCAAATATAACTCCTAAAAGCTTATGCAGAACTTAGAAAATGTCATCTAAGTTTTTCTCAATGGCCCAGGATTATCAACACAAAAGTCAATGCTCTCTTGATACACATGGGCATAAGCAGAGATATGAGCAGTACTGTTTTATGTGGGAATGTATCAGAATGCCTTTCCAGAACTACTTTCTCAGGAATATATGAGCTGGAATGAGATTTAGTCTCTAGGAACAAGGCAAATGATATCCAAGCTAATCAGAGTAACCCATCTCATACAGGAACAGGTCCATGACCCATGGAAAGCCAATCAGCATGGTCTCAGGACCTGGGGCTCTAGAGGGGCCACACTATTCTCAAGGGGCACTACCATTCAGGGACCATCTCTACTGCACCTGGAAGAGTCAGCCTAACAATGAGGTGGAAGCACAGAAGGGGATGTGGAGGAAGGGGAACCCTCTTACACTGTTGGTGGGAATGCAAGTTGGTGCAGCCTCTTTGGAGAACAGTGTTCTATTAAAAATAGAACTTCCCTATGACCCTGCCAATACACTACTGGGTATTTACCCCAAAGATACAGATGTAGTGAAAAGAAGGGCCATCTGTACCCCAATGTTTATAGCAGCAATGGCCACGGTTGCCAAACTGTGGAAAGAACCAAGATGGACGAATGGATAAGGAAGATGTGGTCCATATACACTATGGAGTATTATGCCTCCATCAGAAAGGATGAATACCCAACTTTTGTAGCAACATGGATGGGACTGGAAGAGATTATGCTGAGTGAAATAAGTCAAGCAGAGAGAGTCAATTATCATATGGTTTCACTTATTTGTGGAGCATAACAAATAGCATGGAGGACAAGGGGAGTTAGGAGAAGGGAGTTGAGGGAAATTGGAAGGGGACGTGAACAATGAGAGACTATGGACTCTGAAAAACAATCTGAAGTGTTTGAAGAGGTGGGGGGGTGGGAGGTTGGGGGAACCAGGTGGTGGGTATTAGAGAGGGCACGGATTGCATGGAGCACTGGGTGTGGTACAAAAACAATGAATACTGTTATGCTGAAAATAAATTTAAAAAAATGATTAAAAATAAAAAGAAAGAAATACACTGGTGATGGGCACTGGGTGATGTATGGAAGCGTTGAATCACTATATTGAGCACCTGCAACTAATATTACACTGTATGTTAACTATACTGAAATTAAAATTAAAAAAAAAAAGAGTGGGAAGGAATATTTTTCTCCAAGAGGGATGTCAAAAAAGAGAGTGGACATGAGAATGGTGGGTGTCCTGGACTCCACTTACATCCCTGTCAATAGTCATACATACTTAAAGCCAAATGTACCTCTAGAGGAGTTGTGTGTATCATTAAATCCCACCCCCTTTTGAAGTTAGACTTTCTACCACTTGCAACCAAGAGTCCTGACTCATACAAATATGCTCAACATATACAGCTAAGCCTTGAACAATGCAGGGACTAGGGGTGTCTACTCCCTGCATTTAACTTTTGACTCCCCCAAAACTTAATTTATAACAGCCTGTACACCAGAAGCCTCACCAATAACATAAACAATTAACACATATTTTGTATATATGTAATATGCATGCGGTATGCTGTATTCTTACAATAAAGTAAGCTAGAGTAAAGAACATGTTATTAAGAAAATCATAAGGAAGAGAAAATATAT
This sequence comes from Lontra canadensis, assembly GCF_010015895.1. NCBI lineage: Eukaryota > Metazoa > Chordata > Mammalia > Carnivora > Mustelidae > Lontra > Lontra canadensis. Next base: position 22,606,402 of record NW_022631010.1, read on the forward strand.
TGGCAGTTCTGTACTGTTATTCTCAAAGAAAAAAAAAAAAGTCCACATATAAGTAGACCCATGTAGTTCAAACCCGTTGTTGAAGGGTCAACTGTACTATCACTCTGGTGGAGCAGAATGATTTTAAAAACCAATACAAAAAACAAACAAACAAACAAACAAAAATATCCCCCAGCTGGTTAAACACACACACAGGGTTTAACTGTTTTCTGTTGGAGTGATGAAAACATTCTGGAACTAGATAAAGGTGTAATGATTGCACAGCACTGTAAATGTTCTAAATGCCACTGAATTGTTCACTTTAAAATGATTAGTTTTATATTATGTGAAATTTACCTCAATAAACAACATTTCAAATGTGAAAACAATGCTGCAATGCATTTCTTAATTGCCTTTAAGTATACCTATCATCATTTCTGAGAAAAGGAAATTAAGTCAAATGATATATACATTTTTAAAACCATTAGCATATGCCAACAAATTACTTTCCAGAGAGATCATACCAAATTAGAACCCTATCAAAGGTGTATTGGAGGGAGGAGTCAAGATGGCAGAGAAGTAGCAGGCTGAGACTACATCAGGTAGCAGGAGATCAGCTAGATAGCTTATCTAACCATTGCAAACACCTACAAATCCAACGGGAAATTGAAGAGAAGAAGAGCAACAATTCTAGAAACAGAAAATTGATCACTTTCTGAAAGGTAGGACCTGCGGAGAAGTGAATCCAAAGCGACAGGAAGATAGACCGTGGGTGGAGGGGCCAGCTCCCAGCAAGCGGCGGAAAAACGGAGCACAAAATCAGGACTTTTAAAAGTCTGCTCCACTGACGGACATCGCTCCAGAGGCTAAACCGGGGGGAAGCCAATGGGGGTCAGTGTAACCCAGGTCCCTCAGGGCCCCAGAAGGACCAGGGGTGTCTGAGTGTTGCAGAGCTCGCAGGTATAAAGCGGAGAAGCTGGCTACAGCGACAAAGCTGAGGAGTGAGCTCTCAGCTCGGAGTTACCTTGAACCAGGCACAGGCTGGGTGAGCTTGGAGCGTGGCCAGAGGCCAGGGAGACAGAGTGACTGAGCACTTTTCTCCAAGCACGTGGCTGGAGGACAGGGAGATGGCAGCGACCAGCACTTTTCTCCAAGCGCTAGCGATTGAGCGCTTTTCTCCAAGCGTGACCAGAGGCCAGGGAGATAGGAGCGACTGGGCAATTTTCTCTGAGGGTGCACTGAGGAGCAGGACCCCGAGCTCTCGGCTCCTCATGGCTGGAGATTGGGAGGCCGCCATTATCATTCCCATCCTCCGGAACTCTACGGAAAGCATTCAGAGAACAAAAGCTCCCGAAAGCAAACCCAAGCAGATTAATTAGCCTGACCCCTGATAAGGCCAGGGCAATTCCGCCTCTGGCAAAGACACTTGAGAATCACTACAACACGCCCCTCCCCCAGAAGATCAACAAGAAACCCAGCCAAGACCAAATTCATTCACCAAGGAGAACAGTGGAATTCCAGAGGAGGAGAAAGCAAATCTTATCTGGACAAAATGACAAGGCGGAAAAACTCACCGCAAAAAAAAAGAACAAGAGGCAGTACTGAAGGCTGGGGACCTAATCAATACGGACATTGGTAATATGACATCTAGAGTTCAGAACGATGATTCTCAAGGTTCTAGCTGGGCTTGAAAAAGGTATGGAAGATATTAGAGAAAAACTCTCTGGAGAGATAAAAGCCCTTTCTGGAGAAATAAAAGAACTAAAATCTAACCAAGTTGAAATCAAAAAAGCTATTAATGAGGTGCAATCAAAAATGGAAGCTTTTACTGCTAGGATAAATGAGGCAGAAGAAAGAATTAGTGACATAGAAGACCAAATGACAGAGAATAAAGAAGCTGAGCAAAAGAGAGACAAACAAATACTGGGCCACGAGCAGAGAATTTGAGAGATAAGTGACACCATAAGATGACACAACATTAGAATAATTGGGATTCCAGAAGAAGAAGAAAGAGAGAGGGGAGCAGAAGGTATATTGGAGAGAATTACTGTAGAGAATTTCCCTAATATTGGCAAAGGGAACAAACATCAAAATCCAGGAGATGCAAAGAACGCCCCTCAAAATCAATAAGAATAGGTCCACACCCCATCACCTGATAGTAAAATTTACAAGTCTTAGCAATGAAGAGAAAATCCTGAAAGCAGCCCAGGAAAAGAAGTCTGTAACATACAAGGGTAAAAACATTAGATTGGCAGTGGACTTATCCACAGAGATCTGGCAGGCCAGAAAGAACTGGCATGATATATTTAGAGCACTAAATGAGAAAAACATGCAGCCAAGAATACTATATCCAGCTAGGCTATCACTAAAAATAGAAGGAGAGATAAAAAGCTTCCAGGACAAACAAAAACTGAAAGAATTTGCAAACACCAAACCAGCTCTACAGGAAATATTGAAAGGGGTCCTCTAAGCAAAGAGGGATCCTAAAAGGAGTAGACCAGAAAGGAACAGAGACAAAATACAGTAATAGTCACCTTACAGGCAATACAATGGCACCTAAATTCATATCTCTCAATAGTTCCCCTGAAAGTAAATGGGCTAGATGCCACAATCAAAAGACACACGGTATCAGAGTGGATTTAAAAAAACAAACAAACAAAAAACATCAATATGCTGTACAAGAAACTCATTTTAGACCCAAAGGCACCTCCAGATTTAAAGTGAAGGCATAGAAAACAATTTACCATGCTAATGGACATCAAAAAAGGCTGGGGTGGCAATCCTTATATCAGATCAATTAGATTGTAAGCCAAATACTATAATAAGAGATGAGGAAGGACACTCTATCATACTCAAAGGATCTGTCCAGCAAGAAGATCTAACAATTTTAAATGTCTATGCTCCTAACATGGGAGCAGCCAACTACATAAATCAATAAATAACAAAATCAAAGAAACACATTGACAATAACACAATAATAGTAGAAGACTTTAACACTCACCTCACAGAAATGGACAGATCATCCAAACAAATGATCAACAAGGAAATAAAGGCCTTAAATGACACACTGGACCAGATGGACATCACAGATATATTTAGAACATTCCATCCAAAAGCAATAGAATACACATGCTTCTCTAGTGCACATGGAACATTCTCCAGAATAGACCACATCCTGGGTCATAAATCAGGACTCAACCAATATCAAAAGATTGGGATCATTCCCTGCATATTTTCAGACCACAATGCTCTGAAGCTAGAACTCAATCACAAGAGGAAATTTGGAAAGAACCCAATACATGGAGACTAAACAACATCCTTCTAAAGAATGAATGGGTCAACCAGGAAATTAAAGAAGAATTGAAAAAATTCATGGAAACAAATGATAATGAAAACACAACGGTTCAAAATCTGTGGGACACAACAAAGGCAGTCCTGAGAGGAAAATATATAGTGGTACAAGCCTTTCTCAAGAAACAAGAAAGGTTTCAAATACACAACCTAACCCTACACCTAAAGGAGCTGGAGAAAGAACAACAAAGAAAGTCTAAACCCAGCAGGAGAAGAGAAATCATAAAGATCAGAGCAGAAATCAATGAAATAGAAGCCAAAAAAAAAAAAAAAAAACCAAAAAAAAACAAAAAACAAAAAAACAAAAACAAAAAACAATAGAACAAATCAACGGAACTAGGAGCTGGTTCTTTGAAAGAATTAATAAGATTGATAAACCCCTGGCCAGACTTATCAAAAAGAAAAGAGAGAGGACCCGAACAAATAAAATCATGAATGAAAGAGGAGAGATCACAACCAACACCAAAGAAATACAAACAGTTATAAGTACATACTATGAGCAACTCTACGCCAACAAATTTGACAATCTGGAAGAAATGGATATATTTCTAGAGACATATAAACCACCACAACTGAACCAGGAAGAAATAGAAAGCCTGAACATAACCAGTAAGGAGATTGAAACAGTCATCAAAAATCTCCAAACAAACAAAAGCCCAGGGCCAGAGGGCTTCCCGGGGGAATTCTACCAAACATTTAAGGAAGAACTAATTCCTATTCTCCTGAAACTGTTCCAAAAAATAGAAATGGAAGGAAAACTTCCAAACTCATTTTATGAGGCCAGCATCACCTTGATCCCAAAACCAGACAAGGATCCCATCAAAAAAAGAGAATTATAGACCGATATCCTTGATGAACACAGATGCAAAAATTCTCACCAAAATACTGGACAATAGGATCCAACAGTACATTAAAAGGATTATTCACCACGACCAAGTGGGATTTATTCCAGGGCTGCAAGGTTGGTTCAACATCCGCAAATCATCAATGTGATAGAATACATTAATAAAAGAAAGAACAAGAACCATATGATACTCTCAATAGATGCTGAAAAAGCATTTGACAAAGTACAGCATCCCTTCCTGATCAAAACTCTTCAAAGTGTAGGGATAGAGGGCACATACCTCAATATTATCAAAGCCATCTATGAAAAACCCACCACAAATATCATTCTCAATGGAGAAAAACTGAGAGCTTTTCCACTAAGGTCAGGACATGGTAGGGATGTCCGTTATCACCACTGCTATTCAACATGGTACCAGAAGTCCTAGCCTCAGCAATCAGACAACAAAAAGAAATTAAAGGCATCCAAATCAGCAAAGAAGAATTCAAGCAATCACTCTTTGCAGATGGTATGATACTATATGTGGAAAACCCAAAAGACTCCACCCAAAACTGCTAGAACTTGTACAGGAATTCAGCAAAGTCTCAGGATATAAAGTCAATACACAGAAATCAGTTGCATTTCTTTACACTAACAACAAGACAGAAGAAAGAGAAAGTAAGGAATCAATCCCATTTACAATTGCACCCAAAACCATAAGATACCTAGGAATAAACCTAACCAAAGAGGCAAAGAATCTATACTCAGAAAACTATAAAGTACTCATGAAAGAAATTGAGGAAGACACAAAGAAATGGAAAAATGTTCCATGCTCCTGGATTGGAAGAATAAATACTGTGAAAATGTCTATTCTACCTAAAGCAATCTACACATTTAATGCAATCCCTATCAAAATCCCATCCATTTTTTCCAAAGAAATAGAACAAATAATCCTAAAATTTATATGGAACCAGAAAAGACCTCGAATAGCCAAAGGAATATCGAAAAAGAAAGCCAAAGTTGGTGGCATCACAATTCCGGACTTCAAGCTCTACTACAAAGCTGTCATCATCAAGACAGCATGGTACTGGCACAAAAACAGACACATAGATCAATGGAACAGAATAGAGAGCCCAGAAATAGACCCTCAACTCTATGGTCAACTAATCTTTGACAAAGCAGGAAAGAATGTCCAATGGAAAAAAGACAGCCTCTTCAACAAATGGTGTTGGGAAAATTGGACAGCCACATGCAGAAAAATGAATTGGACTATTTCCTTACAGCCACATGCAGAAAAATGAAATTGGACTATTTCCTTACACCACACATGAAAATAGACTCAAAATGGATGAAGGACCTCAGTGTGAGTCAGGAATCCATCAAAATCCTTGAGGAGAACACAGGCAGCAACCTCTTTGACCTCAACCAAAGCAATTTCTTCCTAGGAACATCGCCAAAGGCAACAGAAGCAAGGGCAAAAATGAACTATTGGGATTTCATCAAGATCAAAAGCTTTTGCACAGCAAAGTAAACAGTTAACAAAACCAAAAGACAACTGACAGAATGGGAGAAGATATTTGCAAATGACATATCAGATAAAGGGCTAGTATCCAAATCTATAAAGAGCTTAGCAAACTCAACACCCAAAGAACAAATAATCCAATCAAGAAATGGGCAGAGGACATGAACAGACATTTCTGCAAAGAAGATATCCAGATGGCCAACAGACACATGAAAAACTGCTCCACATCACTTGGCATCAGGGAAATACAAATCATAACCACAATGAAATACCACCTCACACCAGTCAGAATGGCTAAAATTAACAAGTCAAGAAATGACAGATGCTGGCGAGGATGCGGAGAGACAGGAACCCTCCTACACTTTTGGTGGAAATGCAAGCTGGTGCAACCACTCTGGAAAACAGTGTGGAGGTTCCTCAAAAAACTGAAAATAGAGCTACCCTATGACCCAGCGATTGCACGACTGGGTATATATCCTAAAGATACAAACGTGGTACTCCGAAGGGGCACATGCACCCGAATGTTTATAGCAGCAATGTCCAGAATAGCCAAACTATGGAAAGAACCTAGATGTCCATCAACAGATAAATGGATAAAGAAGATGTGATATATATATATATATATATACACACACACACAATGGAATACTGTGCAGCCATCAAAAGAAATGAAATCTTGCCATTTGCGACAATGTGGATGGAACTAGAGGATATTATGCTTAGCGAAATAAGTCAATCAGAGAAAGACAACTATCATATGATCTTCCTGATATGAGGAAGTGGAGATGCAATGTGGGGGGTTTGGGGGCTAGGGAAAGAAAAAATGAAAGAAGACAGGATCGGGAGGGAGACAAACCATAAAAGACTCAATCTCAAAAAACAGACTGAGGGTTGCTGGGAGGAGGGGGGATGGGAGAGGGTGGTGGGAATATGGTCATTGGGGAGGGTATGTGCTATGGTGAGTGCTGTGAAATGTGTAAACCTGGTGATTCACAGACCTGTACCCCTGGGGATAAAAATGCATTATATATTTATTAAAAAATTTAAAAATTTAAAAAAATAGGTGTATTGGAAAGCAAAAACAGATAACCAGGAGGAATCATTCAGGGAAAATAAAATCAAAGAAAATAGCAACATTGTTAAAGTAAGAGGTAAATTTTTATTTGTAAGTTTATATATCCTAGATAAGTGACATTTAAAACACTGGTTCTTGTCATTTCTTCCCTTGTCACATATATATGTATATTATAAATATTTGTTCTAATTTTTCCTGTTAATATGTAAGTGCTATGTACTGAGGATATAACTATATCCAGTCCTATAAATTTCAAATATTGTTCCAGTATATTATTTACATTTTACTTCAGTTAAAATGATGTGTCTGCTTGTGTCCATATTTATTTGAGGGGCAGGAAGAGAGGAATGGAACCATTCTCTCCAAAATAAATAGCTGCAATATAATGCCTGTGCGTGCACACGTGCACACACGTGTGCACACACACACACACACACACACGGGATGATATTTTACTTCTATCCCAAAGTTCAGCATAAGCTCTACTACATCAAGCCTAATTAACCCAAACACATCCTTCTCTTATCAGACATAAAATCCATGGAAAACAGAGGTTTACACTGTTTGTCCCAGAAATATGACAATATAAAAATAAAACACATTAATCCCTTTGAAAAGTTGTAAAGAAGCACCATATGTCATCTATTCCCCTCTCTTCTATGCTGTCTTAAAAATACTATCAAAGATCTCATTGAAAGAATTTTTACTAGTTACCACCCATTCTTTTGGGGATACACTGACTCAGTTTTGGTTTCTGTATATTTAAAATTTTACAATAGCATCTCTGCAATTTTGTTTCCATGAAAGAAGACTCACCCAAGGCTATCCCTCCCAAAGCCCTCTGGTCCAGCCGCCCCTTTCCCCTGACCTCTTTGCCCAACCTCTTCTTCATTTTGTCCACACAAACAGTCCTTTCTTACAGTGTTTCTCCTCGGGATCAGAGCGGTGGGTGTGATAATGATGCATGTACACAAGGGAGAAGGTCACGGGACTCCTTCAGACCTTAATTCTCAGTCTCAAATCATTACTTTAATGATGGGAACATCAGACTTGTGAAAACCATCTTTGGGGCAGGAAGGCTTTGAGAAAGTTTTCAAAACATCAGGTGGCTGTTATTCCCCCCAGGGACTTACACCTGCCTATTTGGAAATCACATTTTGGGGTTTGCTTTTTAAATAGTTATTAATTCTGGACTTGGATTGCAAGCTCTGGCGACCCCAACACTGGGTATAGCAGCTGGAACATGTTCTGTCTGAATAAAACATAACTGCTAAATGAAAAACAGGACCATGGAGCCAGCTGCCTGGATTCAAACCCTGCCTCTGTCACTTACCAGCTATGTCACCTTGGACAAGATTCTTAACCTCTCTGGGTCTCATCCATAAAATGAGGAGAATATTACTATCTATCCCACTTGGGAAGATTACAAGAGTTAATTCATGTAAAAGTATTTTTGACAGTGTTTGGCACATGGAAAGTACTGATTAAAGGCTAATTATTATGATTACAAATAAGGAAGTCTGTTACCACAACCAATCAAGATGAACAAGAAGCTCTTCAAGTTCTCAGTGTATTGATCATCTAGGAGGAGAGATCCAGCAGATTCAAAGCCAAAGGCCATAAATGACAAATGTTAAGTTCAAAATGCTATGGAAATTCTGAGGAAATATCATTTCAGGGAAGAGGGATAAAGAAAGTTTTTGTGAAGATGTAGTGTGCTCATGCTGTCTCCAACAAGGGTTTTAGATGGTAGGATATGCAACACCTCTGGGGAAAAGGAACAGTGTGTCACATTGGGCTCCCTGTGTAATCCAAGACAGGATTACACATGTAGGAGATTTATTGGGGGAACTGTCTGTGATGGGGAAAGGGGAGAGACCTGAAAAGGCAGGGGGAGGCTGAACCACAGTGCAGGTCTGACCCTCCTGTGAAGGAGACAGGGAAGGAAGGAGGGCTGGAAGGGTCTCAGACTCCCAACTCAGTCCTAAGAAGGTCTTGACCAACCCATGGGGAGTCCTCAAGCCAAAGTCACTCTTCAGAGGCATCTGGATCTTGCATGAGTGGACCACAGTAATATTTGCACTTGCTCAGTAACTGCAAGTAGCCCAAAAGAAGCTCAGCTTTGGCTAAGAAGTAGTGGTGAATCCAGAGGACAGCAGCCAGAGCCATCAGTCAGTCATGATCCCCACAGCAGAGGCCCGAGTGGCACATTCTCATGGTCCCGCAGTGCGGCACAGGCAGTGTCACTAGTACCTATGTGTTCTTGAAACCATGGTTGACGTTCAGTGAATATGTGCCATCACTTAAAATCAACACAAGACAATACCAAAGGGCTACTTATCTTTTTAAGCTAAATCGCAGTTGCAGTAGCAAAATGACATATGTACTGTTGAAAATTACAACTACTTTGAAAATAGCTTTCAGATGTGGTTTCAGTTTGTAAAACAACATAAAAGACATAAAAATGGTTATGAAATCTCTCCTTTATAAAAATCAGTTAAAAACTTGAAATAGGCATTCAGAACTAAGTCAGAAACAAAGCTTGATGAAGAATCTAAAAGGTTAAGTCCTTTCTGAACTGGTAGGTTAAGGCAGCATATTGATACAATGAGAATATGAGAAAACATATTGCAAAAGGGCAAGGTGCCACACGAGTATGTACAATCACGTTTCATCTTATGTGGCATTCAAGGCAAAAATAGAGATCAAAATCCCTAAACCCTACAGCCACACCCAGTAGAACAGATGGTCCCACAGAGGAGAGGCATGAAGGAAAGATGACCACTGAGAACATAGCACTTTCAGCATTTTCCTGGGCCCACCTGCTGCCACTCTGGGACACATGGTCACCGAGTAGAAGGCCAAACAATATGTGCACTCCCTAAGTGCCCCTGTTTTATAAATATGCATTTCCTGGCTTCTCTCCAAGAACTGAATGCCTAAGTTAAATGCATTCTGAGAGCGCTCCCCAAAAGAACCACAATAGTCATACAGATTACAGTATTTCCTTTAAGAGGATTCATGGCACAGAAGAGGGAACAAGACATCCTCATTTCCTATCACTATACCAGCAAGAAAACTGACTCAGCAGCTGAGTCTACCTCTTACCTTCACAGAGAAAACACAAGCCATGGCATGAGAGCTCCCTCCACATCTAGGACCCCATTCTTAGTTCCTCCAAGTGGCCTTAAAGGAAGGGGTGTCCCTCTTGTCAAGCCTGATCTCCTGATCCACACTCTTGATCCCACTGAAGACCCCACCTTTCTCCATTTGTATTCTGTTTCTCTGCACTGCTTCTTCAATTTAGCTCTTTCACTAGTTCCTTCTTCTACATATATATAAACTCAAATTTGCTCAGCTCTTAAAAAATAGACAAAGCATATCTACACATATACACCCACCACCCATTGTTGATCTGGGATTTCCCCCTCTTTTTCTGGCATATTAATCTGTATTCTTCCCATTTCTTTTCTTTTTTTTTTTTTTAAAGATTTTATTTATTTATTTGACAGAGAGAGACACGGCAAGAGAGGGAACACAAGCAGGAGGAAGTGTGAGAGGAAGAAGCAGGCTTCTCACCAAGCAGGGAGCCCCATGAGGGGCTCAATCCCAGGACCCTGAGATCTTGACCCAAGCTGAAGGCAGAAGCTTAATGACATAGCCACCCAGGTGCACCAATATTCTTTCCATTTCAAGACCCAGAACTATGACTCAAGCTGGCTGAAGCAAAAACAGGGTGTTACTGGCACCTGCAACCAAGAAGCTCAGGGGTGGAGATGGCATAGACATGGCCAAACAACTCAGCTTACAAAGGGTCCGCTGCACTCCTCTCACCCTTCATCTCTCTGTCCCGCTTCCCTCTGATTATGGATTCCACTTGAGATAGGTTCCCTCCACACTGGGGAAAGATGAATGCTAGCAGCCCATGCTATACCCTCAGGGTCTGCAATCCAAAAGCTTGGGAGCGCTCACTTCCCTGGCACTCATGTTTCAAATCTCAGAGAGTCTGAGACTCTCGGGCCATTCACCAAGGGGACACATTTGATTTGGCTCCTAGTCTCTACATAGGTCTCCCTGGTTCCAAACAACTACCCACACCATAGGATAAAAGCCACTGGACATTTAACTCCATGGTGGCCACACCTTTACCTTCACACAAGTTCCTCTCTCTGCAGTCCCTTCACCCCCAACTTGCGCCCGGGAAACCTTGTATTCCTCATTCCAAACTCAACTCAGATTGCATCTCATTCAGGAAGCTCTGGCGACCTCTCCAAGAGGCATAGGTCCTGGGCTTCTGCCTTATTAATATCTAAATACACAGCCCTCCTCATCAGACAGACAGACATAGACACACACACTTGCTCACTCATACATTCTTTATAAAAAGATGTCTATGGAACTAAAATTTTGTGGAGAGGGTGGTTGAATTATTGACATTGGGGAGGGTATGTGATATGGTGAGTGCTGGGAAGTGTGTAAACCCAACGATACACAAACGTGTACCCTGGGGCAAATAATACATTATATGTTAATAAAAATAATTAATAAAATAAATCTGAAGACAGCATAGTTGTCTACCACATTTATATATCATTAATTTTAAAGTACAATACAATAGTCTGCCTTTAAAAAATAATTTTAAAATTTAAATGGAATCAATTTCCTATTTTGAAACTCAATTTTTTAAAATAATTCTCTACAGTTTTATCTATGGCAAGATCAGTACTCTAAACAGTTAGTAAAAGTATTCATGCCCAACTGCAAATAAAACACAAACAAAATAAAAATACAAATTATAAAAGTTTATGTCCAAGTATTCTGGACCTATCAATTAGCTCTCTCCCCAGAATAAAAGGAGGAAGTCAGCCTTTTTCAGTTGTCCCAAACAAAACATCTGAGCTCAATCTGACTTTTATCCTCGGTTCACACTTCTCTTGTCAGAAGTTCAGACATCCCTGAGCCCTAGAGGCAGGGATTGGTGTATTTGTGATACACGTATATGTGTCCAAAGCTCATCTCATGTTCCATAGGTTACAAATATAAAATGTTAGTAATTGATGAGAAATTAGCCAAGGGAGCATTATGGCAAGATGACTTCTATTCAAACAAGTTTGAATGAGAGAGACCAAACAAAGACTGCCTGAAGAGCCTGAAATTACACCTCTTTGCTCTGGTTGTAGAATGTCCTCTGGCACTAATGTCCATGCAAACATTTTACTACCGACTAGGCCCTCCAAGGGCACAAATGGCCAATGAACAGGAAAACACAAAAGTTTTTTTATCTTCTGCCATCCTAAAATCAAATATAGCCTCAAGTCTCCCTAGAAGAATCTAGTAAAACAGACCAGAAAGAGAGCAGAACAAGTCAAAGCAATATTTTTGGGAGACATGCAAAAAACCTAGGCTTTTGTTTCTATATTAATATCCAGTGTAGTGGGTATATATATTTTCTGATATATAAATATGCTTTTGGGTCAGATAACTAGCAGAGGTACAACACGGCCTTTAGAATCAGGAATCCCAGCTCTGCTGCTTGCTGGCTTGGTGCTGACAGACAAGCAGTTAAGCTCACTGAGCCTCAGTTTCTGCACCCCCTCAGTGGAGGGTAGAACACTGCCTGCATCAGAGGTTGTGGGAAGATGTGATGGAACCAGGATGCAAATAAACAACCCATACCATAGCTTTCTACCCTACTATTACATTCCAGACCCCCTGTCCAACAACCTCCTAGACATTTCCACTTGGATCCTGCCCTTTTCTCAAACTCAACACCCCTAACACCAAATTCATCTAGCACTAGCCAGGATCTCCTCCTAACTCCTCTGTTCCTCCTACCCAATACTCCCATTCTCCAAAATGCCTACCACCAATGATAAATTTACACAAATGTGTGTATTGCTAGTTGGACTACAGTGCACATGGTAGTCTCAATCCTTGCCACTAGCAGGCTCTCTGGGAGCACCACTTAGGAAAAAAGCAGAGTCAGCTGAGTCATAAACATGTTCAAACCCAGAAATTTGACTTCAAAGGAATCTGTACTACAGAAATAACAAAAAATATAGAAAAAGCTGCTTCCCAAGATGTTTAGAGCAGTATTATTTAGATCAAAGGAAGAAAGAAAGAGAGAAAGGAAGTTAACAATTTAGCCATCCAGGAAATGGTAAGCTAACTTACGGTACACAGTTTCAATAAATGCTTGTAGTTAACAAAAAAGAGAGGGAAAAAATGAGAGGAAAATGCTAATAATACTTTTATTTTTTTAATCATTTTTTAAATTTATTTTCAGCATAACAGTATTCATTGTTTTTGTACCACACCCAGTGCTCCATGCAATCCGTGCCCTCTCTAATACCCACCACCTGGTTCCCCCAACCTCCCACCCCCCCCACCTCTTCAAACCCTTCAGGTTGTTTTTCAGAGTCCATAGTCTCTCATTGTTCACCTCCCCTACCAATTTCCCCCAACTCCCTTCTCCTAACTCCCCATGTCCTCCACGCTATTTGTTATGCTCCACAAATAAGTGAAGCCATACAATAATTGACTATCTCTGCTTGACTTATTTCACTCAGCATAATCTCTTCCAGTCCCGTTCATGTTGCTACAAAAGTTGGGTATTCATCCTTTCTGATGGAGGCATAATACTCCATAATGTATATGGACCACATCTTCCTTATCCATTCGTCCGTTGAAGGGCATCTTGGTTCTTTCCACAGTTTGGCAACTGTGGCCATTGCTGCTATAAACATTGGGGTACAGATGGCCCTTCTTTTCACTCCATCTGTATCTTTGGGGTAAATACCCAGTAGTGCAATTGCAGGGTCATAGGGAAGCTCTATTCTTAATTTCTTGAGGAATCTCCACACTGTTCTCCAAAGTGGCTGCACCAACTTGCATTCCCACCAACAGTGGAAGAGGGTTCCCCTTTCTCCACATCCCCTCCAACACATGTTGTTTCCTGTCTTGCTAATTTTGGCCATTCTAACTGGTGTAAGGTGATATCTCAATGTCGTTTTAATTTGAATCTCCCTGATGGCTAGTGATGATGAACATTTTTTCATGTGTCTGATAGCCATTTGTATGTCTTCTTTGGAGAAGTGTCTGATCCCCAAACCAGGCAAAGACCCTACCAAAATGGAGAATTTCAGACCAATATCACTGATGAATATGGATGCTAAGATTCTCAACAAGATCCTAGCAAACAGGATCCAACAGCACATTAAAAAGATTATCCACCATGACCAGGTGGGATTCATTTCTGGGCTACAAGGATGGTTCAACATTCGCAAATCAATCAATGTGATAGAACAAATTAATAAGAAAAGAGAGAAGAACCACATGGTCATCTCAATTTATACAGAAAAAGCATTTGACAAAATCCAGCATCTGTTCCTGATTAAAACGCTTCAAAGTATAGGGATAGAGGGAACATTCCTGAACTTCATCAAATCTATCTATGAAAAACTCTCAGCAAATATCATCCTCAATGGGTAAAAGCTCACAGCCTTCCCGTTGAGATCAGGAACACGACAAGGATGCCCACTCTCACCACTCTTGTTCAACATAGTATTAGAAGTCCTAGCAACAGCAATCAGACAACAAAGAGAAATTAAAGGTATCCAAATTGGCAATGAAGAAGTCAAACTCTCTCTCTTTGCAGATGACATGATTCTTTATATGGAAAACCCAAAGGACTCCACCCCCAAACTACTAGAACTCATACAGCAATTCAGTAACGTGGCAGGATACAAAGTCAATGTACAGAAATCAGTGGCTTTCTTATACACTAACAATGAAAATACAGAAAGGGAAATTAGAGAATCGATTCCATTTACTATAGCACCAAGAACCATAAGATACCTGGGAATAAATCTAACCAAAGAGGTAAAGGATCTGTACTCGAGGAACTACAGAACACTCATGAAAGAAATTGAAGAAGACACAAAAAGATGGAAGACCATTCCATGCTCTTGGATCGGAAGAATAAACATTGTTAAAATGTCTATACTGCCTAGAGTAATCTATACTTTTAATGCCATTCCAATCAAAATTCCACCGGTATTCTTCAAAGAGCTGGAGCAAATAATCCAAAAATTTGTATGGAACCAGAAGAGATCCTGAATCGCTAAGGAAATGTTGAAAAACAAAAATAAAACTGGGGGCATCACGTTACCTGATTTCAAGCTTTACTACAAAGCTGTGATCACCAAGACAGCATGGTACTGGCATAAAAACAGACACATAGACCAGTGGAACAGAGTAGAGAGTCCAGATATGGACCCTCAACTCTATGGTCAGTTAATCTTCGACAAAACAGGAAAAAATATACAGTGGAAAAAAGACAGTCTCTTCAATAAATGGTGCTGGGAAAACTGGGTAGCCATATGTAGAAGAATGAAACTCGACCATTCTCTTGCACCGTACACAAAGATAAACTCGAAGTGGATAAAAGACCTCAACATGAAACAGGAATCCGTCAGAATCCTGGAGGAGAACATAGGCAGTCACCTCTTCGATATCAGCCACAGCAACTTCTTTCAAGATATGTCTCCAAAGGCAAAGGAAACAAAAGCCAAAATGAACTTTTGGGACTTCATCAAGATAAAAAGCTTCTGCACAGCAAAAGAAACAGTCAAGAAAACAAAGAGGCAACCCACGGAATGGGAGAAGATATTTGCAAATGACAGTACAGACAAAATATTGATATCCAGGACCTATAAAGAACTCCTCAAACTCAACACACACAAAACAGATAATCATATCAAAAAATGGGCAGAAGATATGAACAGACACTTCTCCAATGAAGACATACAAATGGCTAAGAATAATTTTAAATGGCAACATATAAAACTGCAAGTGAACTTGTCCTTACGTAAACCAACAAAAGCTTAAAAGGAAATACACCAAAACCATCCATTTTACTCCGTCAATATATAGATAACATTTGTGAGACACTGTTCTCTCCTCTCTGGTTCCAAACATTTGGCCCAAGCCCTGATGTCACTTGATTTGCCTTGACTATTGCCTCTTATCCCAGACCTCTTCTGCTTCAGACTGATCACTCCTCGCCTGGCTTCTAAAAACCTGTTTTATTACTTCACTGAGACAATCACTAGTTCCCGCTGCATTGGTCCTTTGAAATCCCACCCCTCCTCACAATTCACGAAGCATTTTATTTCAGACCCTTGCCATTTGTCTCTTCCTTTCCTGCCAGCAGTGTCACCCCTCCCATCACCTCCCAATCCATTTTCCTGGCCCTGCTGACAGCCAGGCAGCTCTCAAATCTTATCATGTGACCTACTAAGAGTTCTTCAAGAGGGCTCTCTACCTGCAAGGTAAGTTAGAAGCTTCCAACTCAGACAATCAAGACCTTTTCTGGCCTGCCCCCAAACTGCCTCAGCTTCTGCCAGTCAGGCCACTGCTCCTCTCTTCCAACAAGATCCCCCATTCCAACTTACAGTACTATCTCTATCCCTGGCCTACATAGCACCCCAGTCAAGCCCCTGACAATGTGAACACCCCCAGGGTAAGAATTCTAGCACTCTGTCTCATGACCAACATCACCCTGTGACTCCCTCACTGGACAGAAGGAAGGAGCAGACTGGTGTTCCTCACCTTTCTACATCATTGCCATGTGTATTTCCACTACCAGCATCCATCTCCCCTTGCTTAGATCTGCCTTCCTGCTGCACTTCCCAAATGCTAACCTTGCTCTGTCCAGTATGCAGCCACTAGCCACATAGAGCTACTGAGCTCTTAAAATGCAGCTAGTGTAAAATGACACGTGCTAGAAGTGTACAACACACAGTGGATTTCAAAGACTTGATATGGAAAACAAAACGTAAAAAATAGTAATATTTTATACTGGTTACCTGTTGATATAATACAGATTAGATCTGTGGGATTAAATAAAATGTATTATTAAAATTAATTTCAGCTCTTTCTTCTTACTTTTTTAAATGTAGCTACTAAAAATTCTTATGTTATACATATGGCTCAGTAGTCTAGCTATCTTTCAAGGACCAGCATGAGGAAAACCTTCCTCAAAAGGCCCTTCTGGGGGAGACAAGATGGCGGGGAAGTAGAAGGAGGTGCCATTTCAACCTGTACCCTAAAGTGAGCTGATTACCTACTAAAGAAATCCAAGCACCCATGAAATCAGCCCGAGATCAGAATTATACACGTCTGGATCCCTATGGGGGCAGAAGACGCCAGTGGGCAGGTAAAGCAGAGTGGGAATGTCGGACTGATATTGGAAGATAAACAAAAGTGGGAGGGAGCCACCAGAGGTGACCCATTGGAACGTAATACCCCAATACGAGAGTGCCCTGCGTCTGGGGACCAGCATTAACTTGGAGTCTGGTTGAAAGCACTCAAAAACAGCAAAGGATCACAGGGGGAAATTGTGGGAATCGGGGCAGTTAGGGACAGGGGCTTAAGTCCCTGGACCCAGGACAGCCAGCCCTGGAGCTGAGCCAGACAGAGTGTGGTGGAGAAACCGGATCTTGGTCCCTGAGCCACCAGCGCACCTGAGAACACATGGGGTCCAGCTCCCGTGAGGGGCTGGGACCCTCACCAGCCAGCAGAACACTGCTCCATACTATCAGAGCCTGAGACGCGCACGCCCCATATCCTCCCCTGAGAGAGGTGCGTGTAGGCACCAGCTCTCGGACCTGGAAAGACCAGGCACTCCCAGCCTGGGCCAACGGGAAAATCTCAGAGTGTGATTGTTGCTTGGAATCTCTCTGGCGGTCTGGAGCTGCCCAGACAGCTGCCGCTGTTGTGGTTTTGGGTATAAGCAGGAGTTCCTGTGTCCCCAGGGACCATGACTCGGAACGTGCACCAGCGGCTGAGGGGGAACTTATGTGCTCTGGAGACTCAGAGGGGAACAGACTGAGCCTTCTCTCTGAGAGGGAGGTTGGGGTGCAGTTTGCTTTCCTCTAAACCTCCAAAAACCATCAAAAGCTGTCAAGGTGAGAAAAAAGAAACGAACAAACATAAAAACCTCCAGAGAACAAAAGTGTGACGTTTCCTCAGAGTCCACCCCCTTGAGGGGGGTGGGAGGACTTAACTCAGGGAACATTGTCTGAAAACCCGCACAGCAGGTCCTTCCCTGAAAACCAACTAGGAAAAAAAAAAAAAAAAGACAGGAGAACAACCACCACTACTTCATAGATACAACTTTTGTTCTTGATTCATTCCCATTATTCTGGTTCATTTTTTTATATAAATAATTTTTTAACCTACTTACCATCACAGTGAGATGTCCAGTACATCAAATTCCATAATAACCTTTTAACCTCAACCTTTTGATACATAACCCGTGTTTTTCTTTTCCTTTTCTATTTTTTTAATTTTTTTAAAATTTTAGTTTAGTTTAGTTTATTCGTGTTTTTATTTTTATTTTTTAATATTCATATAGAATTAAACTTCAAGGTAATCCCCTTTTCCCAACCAATGCTACCCCTATAGATAATCCAATTTTTAATCCCCCTTTACCTTAGGAAAGTTGAGTCCTTTAACAAAGATATCAAGATACATCCAGGAAGAATCAAAATAACCTTCCTTGCCCACACTGAGAATTTATAACCACTCTCCCAACTTTTTCTTCCACCAGTGTTTCTATGTATTTGTGTTTGTCCTGATAGTATATAAATCTTATACTTGGGGTTCTTTTTGATGAGGTTCTTCTTTTTTTTTTTTTTTTTTTGCTTATATATATATATTTTTTCTCATGTCATATACTATTATCAGTCTTTTTGTTTGTCTGTTTTTCTTTGTATACTTCATAAATCTTACCTTGGGGCTCATTTGGGCTGAGCTTTCTCTTTTGTCTTCCCATTTTTTCCTGTCTCTCTCTCTCTCTTTTTTTTCTTTTTCTTTTCTTTTTTCTCTGGTATGGGTGGGGAATCCTGATTGCTCAGAAGCATTCCAGGGTGCACCTTCACTGCACCACGGTAGATACATCCAGCTACATCCGTTCAGCCATCTCTCACCAAAATGACTAGGAGGAGGAATGCCCAACAGAAGAAAAATACAGAGGATGGGCCTTCTGCAACAGAGCTAATGGCTATCGACATAGACAACATGTCACAAAGGGAATTCAGGCTAACAATTATCCAGGCAATAGCTAGGTTGGAGAAAGCCATGGATGACCAAACTGAATTGATTAGGGCAGAACTGAAAGCCACCAGGGATGATGTTCACAATGTTAGGGCAGAACTGAAAGCCACCAGGGATGATATTCACAATGTTCTCAATGAGTTCCAATCTAATCTAAATTCTCTAAAAGCTAGGGTAACTGAGACAGAAGATAGAATTAGTGATCTGGAGGACAAACAGATGGAGAGAAAGGACCAGGAGGAAGCCTGGAACAAACATCTTAGAAGCCATGAAAACAGAATCAGGGAAATAAATGATGCCATGAAACGTTCCAAGGTCAGAATTATTGGAATCCCTGAAGGGGAGGAGAAAGAAAGAAGTCTAGAAGATATAGTGGAACAAGTTCTTCATTAAAATTTTCCCAATCTCACGAATGGAACCAGCGTTGATGTACTAGAGGTTGAACGGTTTCCACCCAAGATTATAGATTCCAAAAAAACATCAAGGCACCTGATAGTCAAATTGAAGAATCATAATTGTAGATACAATCTCTTGAAAGCCGCTAGGACAAAGAGGCTCCTTACTTACAGAGGAAAGCCCATCAGAATAACGTCAGACCTGTCTGCAGAGACATGGCAAGCCAGAGAGGGCTGGCAAGATAAATTCAGGGTACTAAATGAGAAGAACATGCAGCCAAGAATACTTTATCCAGCAAGACTGACATTCAAAATGGATAGAGAGATAAAGAGTTTCCAAGACTGGCAAGGCTTAAAAGACTATGCGACCAACAAGCTGACACTGTAGGAAATATTAAGGGGGGTTCAAAAAAGAGGAAAAATCTTAAGAATAGCATTGATCAGAGATATAGAGACAATCTGCAGAAAAAAAGACTTCAAAGGTAACACGATGTCAATAAAAATGTATCTATCAATAATCACTCTCAATGTGAATGGCCTAAATGTGCCCATAAAATGACACAGGGTTGCAGATTGGATAAAACGACAGGCCCCATCCATATGCTGTCTACAAGGGACCCATTTTGAACCTAAGGATATACCCAGACTGAACGTGAAGGGATGGAGAAGCATCTTTCATGCCAATGGACCTCAAAAGAAGGCCAGGGTAGCAATTCTCATATCAGATAAATTAGATTTTAAACTAAAGACTGTAGTCAGAGATACAGAAGGACACTACATAATTCTTTTTTTTTTTAATTTTATTTTTTATAAACATATATTTTTTTCCCCAGGGGTACAGGTCTGTAAATTGCCAGGTTTACACACTTCACCGCACTCATCATAGCACATACCCTCCCCAATGTCCATAATAACCCCACCCCCCCAACCTCCCTCCCCCCAGCAAACCCCAGTTTGTTTTGTGAGATTAAGAGTCACTTATGGTTTATCTCCCTCCCAATCCCATCTTGCTTCATTTACTCTTCTCCTACCCCCTTAACCCCCATGTTGCATCTCCTCTCCCTCATATCAGGGAGATCATATGATAGTTGTCTTTCTCCGATTGACTTATTTCACTAAGCATGATACCCTCTAGTTCCATCCACGTCGTCGCAAATGGCAAGATTTCATTTCTTTTGATGGCTGCATAGTATTCCATTGTGTATATATACCACATCTTCTTTATCCATTCGTCTGTTGATGGACATCTAGGTTCTTTCCATAGTTTGGCTATTGTAGACATTGCTGCTATAAACATTCGGGTGCACGTGCCCCTTCGGATCACTACATTTGTATCTTTAGGGTAAATACCCAGCAGTGCAATTGCTGGGTCATAGGGTAGTTCTATTTTCAACATTTTGAGGAACCTCCATGCTGTTTTCCAGAGTGGTTGCACCAGCTTGCATTCCCACCAACAGTGTAGGAGGGTTCCCCTTTCTCCGCATATCGCCAGCATCTGTCATTTCCTGACTTGTTAATTTTAGCCATTCTGACTGGTGTGAGGTGGTATCTCATTGTGGTTTTGATTTGTATTTCCCTGATGCCAAGTGATATGGAGCACTTTTTCATGTGTCTGTTGGCCATATGGATGTCTTCTTTGCAGAAATGTCTGTTCATGTCCTCTGCCCATTTCTTGATTGGATTATTTGTTCTTTGGGTGTTGAGTTTGCTAAGTTCTTTATAGATTCTGGACACTAGCCCTTTATCTGATATGTCGTTTGCAAATATCTTCTCCCATTCTGTCAGTTGTCTTTTGGTTTTGTTAACTGTTTCCTTTGCTGTGCAAAAGCTTTTGATCTTGATAAAATCCCAATAGTTCATTTTTGCCCTTGCTTCCCTTGCCTTTGGCGATGTTCCTAGGAAGATGTTGCTGCGGCTGAGGTCGAAGAGGTTGCTGCCTGTGTTCTCCTCAAGGATGTTGATGGATTCCTTTCTCACATTGAGGTCCTTCATCCATTTTGAGTCTATTTTCGTGTGTGGTGTAAGGAAATGATCCAATTTCATTTTTCTGCATGTGGCTGTCCAATTTTCCCAACACCATTTATTGAAGAGGCTGTCTTTTTTCCATTGGACATTCTTTCCTGCTTTGTCGAAGATTAGTTGACCATAGAGTTGAGGGTCTATTTCTGGGCTCTCTATTCTGTTCCATTGATCTATGTGTCTGTTTTTGTGCCAGTACCATGCTGTTTTGATGATGACAGCTTTGTAGTAGAGCTTGAAGTCCGGAATTGTGATGCCACCAACTTTGGCTTTCTTTTTCGATATTCCTTTGGCTATTCGAGGTCTTTTCTGGTTCCATATAAATTTTAGGATTATTTGTTCTATTTCTTTGGAAAAAATGGATGGGATTTTGATAGGGATTGCATTAAATGTGTAGATTGCTTTAGGTAGAATAGACATTTTCACAGTATTTATTCTTCCAATCCAGGAGCATGGAACATTTTTCCATTTCTTTGTGTCTTCCTCAATTTCTTTCATGAGTACTTTATAGTTTTCTGGGTATAGATTCTTAGTCTCTTTGGTTAGGTTTATTCCTAGGTATCTTATAGTTTTGGGTGCAATTGTAAATGGGATGGACTCCTTAATTTCTCTTTCTTCTGTCCTGTTGTTGGTGTAGAGAAATGCAACTGATTTCTGTGCATTGATTTTATATCCTGACACTTTACTGAATTCCTGTACCAGTTCTAGCAGTTTTGGAGTGGAGTCTTTTGGGTTTTCCACATATAGTATCATATCATCTGCGAAGAGTGATAGTTTGACTTCTTCTTTGCTGATATGGATGCCTTTAATTTCCTTTTGTTGTCTGATTGCTGAGGCTAGGACTTCTAGTACTATGTTGAATAGCAGTGGTGATAACGGACATCCCTGCCGTATTCCTGACCTTAGCGGAAAAGCTTTCAGTTTTTCTCCATTGAGAATGATATTTGTGGTGGGTTTTTCATAGATGGCTTTGATAATATTGAGGTAGGTGCCCTCTATCCCTACACTTTGAAGAGTTTTGATCAGGAAGGGATGCTGTACTTTGTCAAATGCTTTTTCAGCATCTATGGAGAGTATCATATGGTTCTTGTTCTTTCTTTTATTAATGTGTTGTATCACATTGATTGATTTGCGGATGTTGAACCAACCTTGCAGCCCTGGAATAAATCCCACTTGGTCGTGGTGAATAATCCTTTTAATGTACTGTTGGATCCTATTGGCTAGTATTTTGGTGAGAATTTTTGCATCTGTGTTCATCAAGGGTATTGGTCTGTAGTTCTCTTTTTTGATGGGATCCTTGTCTGGTTTTGGGATCAAGGTGATGCTGGCCTCATAAAATGAGTTTGGAAGTTTTCCTTCCATTTCTATTTTTTGGAACAGTTTCAGGAGAATAGGAATTAGTTCTTCCTTAAATGTTTGGTAGAATTCCCCCGGGAAGCCCTCTGGCCCTGGGCTTTTGTTTGTTTGGAGGTTTTTGATGGCTGTTTCAATCTCCTTACTGGTTATGGGTCTGTTCAGGCTTTCTATTTCTTCCTGGTTCAGTTGTGGTAGTTTATATGTCTCTAGGAATGCATCCATTTCTTCCAGATTGTCAAATTTGTTGGCATAGAGTTGCTCATAATATGTTCTTATAATTGTCTGCATTTCTTTGGTGTTCGTTGTGATCTCTCCTCTTTCATTCATGATTTTATTTATTTGGGTCCTCTCTCTTTTCTTTTTGATAAGTCTGGCCAGGGGGTTATCAATCTTATTAATTCTTTCAAGGAACAAGCTCCTAGTTTTGTTGATTTGTTCTATTGTTTTTTTGGCTTCTATTTCATTGATTTCTGCTCTGATCTTTATGATTTCTCTTCTCCTGCTGGGTTTAGGGTTTCTTTCCTGTTTTTTCTCCAGCTCCTTTAGGTGTAGGGTTAGGTTGTGTACCTGAGACCTTTCTTGTTTCTTGAGAAAGGCTTGTACCGCTATATATTTTCCTCACAGGACTGCCTTTGTTGTGTCCCACAGATTTTGAACCATTTTCATTATCATTTGTTTCCATGAATTTTTTCAATTCTTCTTTAATTTCCTGGTTGACCCATTCATTCTTTAGAAGGATGCTGTTTAGTCTCCATGTATTGGGTTCTTTCCAAATTTCCTCTTGTGATTGAGTTCTAGCTTCAGAGCATTGTGGTCTGAAAATATGCAGGGAATGATCCTAATCTTTTGATACCAGTTGAGACCTGATTTAGGACCAAGGATGTGATCTATTCTGGAGAATGTTCCATGTGCACTAGAGAAGAATGTGTATTCTGTTGCTTTGGGATGAAATGTTCTGAATATATCTCTGATGTCCATCTGGTCCAGTGTGTCATTTAAGGCCTTTATTTCCTTGTTTATCTTTTGCTTGTGCCATCTGTCCATTTCAGTGAGGGGAGTGTTAATGTCCCCTACTATTATTGTATTATTGTTGATGTGTTTCTTTGATTTTGTTATTAATTGGTTTATATAG
Source organism: Lontra canadensis (assembly GCF_010015895.1). Lineage (NCBI taxonomy): Eukaryota > Metazoa > Chordata > Mammalia > Carnivora > Mustelidae > Lontra > Lontra canadensis. The sequence goes on from NW_022631010.1 coordinate 22,630,174, forward strand.
TTGGCTGCTCCCACGTTAGGGGCATAGATATTTAAAATTGTTAGATCTTCTTGTTTTACAGATCCTTTGAGTATGATATAGTGTCCTTCCTCATCTCTTATTATAGTCTTTGGCTTAAAATCTAATTGATCTGACATAAGGATTGCCACTCCTGCTTTCTTCTGATGTCCATTAGCATGGTAAATTCTTTTCCACCCCCTCACTTTAAATCTGAAAGTGTCTTCGGGTTTAAAATGAGTTTCTTGTAGGCAACATTTAGATGGGTTTTGTTTTTTTATCCAGTCTGATACCCTGTGTCTTTTGATTGGGGCATTTAGCCCATTTACATTCAGGGTAACTATTGAGAGATATGAATTTAGTGCCATTGTATTGCCTGTAAGGTGACTGTTATTGTATATTGTTTCTGTTCCTTTCTGATCTACTACTTTTAGGCTCTCTCTTTGCTTAGAGGACCCCTTTCAATATTTCCTGTAGAGCTGGTTTGGTGTTTGCAAATTCTTTCAGTTTTTGTTTGTCCTGGAAGCTTTTAATCTCTCCTTCTATTTTCAATGATAGCCTAGCTTGATATAGTATTCTTGGCTGCATGTTTTTCTCATTTAGTGCTTTGAATATATCATGCCAGCTCTTTCTGGCCTGCCAGGTCTCTGTGGATAAGTCTGCTGCCAATCTAATATTTTTACCATTGTATGTTACAGACTTCTTCTCCCGGGCTGCTTTCAGGATTTTCTCTTTGCCACTAAGACTTGTAAATTTTACTATTAGGTGACGGGGTGTGGACCTATTCTTATTGATTTTGAGGTGGGTTCTCTGAACCTCCTGGATTTTGATGCTTGTTCCCTTTGCCATATTGGGGAAATTCTCTCCAATAATTCTCTCCAATATACTTTCTGCTCCCCTCTCTTTCTTCTTCTTCTGGAATCCCAATTATTCTAATGTTGTTTCGTCTTATGGTGTCACTTATCTCTTGAATTCTACCCTGGTGGTCCAATAGCTGTTTGTCCCTCTTTTGCTCAGCTTCTTTATTCTCTGTCATTTGGTCTTCTATATCTCTAATTCTTTCTTCTGCCTCATTTATCCTAGCAGTGAGAGCTTCCATTTTTGATTGCACCTCATTAATAGCTTTTTTGATTTCAACTTGGTTAGATTTTAGTTCTTTTATTTCTCCAGAAAGGGCTTTTATATCTCCCGAGAGGGTTTCTCTAATATCTTCCATGCCTTTTTCGAGCCTGTCTAGAACCTTGAGAATCGTCATTCTGAACTCTAGATCTGACATATTACCAATGTCTGTATTGATTAGGTCCCAGCCTTTGGTACTGCCTCTTGTTCTTTTTTTTGTGGTGAATTTTTCTGCCTTGTCATTTTGTCCAGATAAGAGTATATGAAGGAACAAGTAAAATACTAAAAGGGTGGCAACAACCCCAGGAAAATATGCCTCAGCCAAATCAGAAGAGATCCCAAATCGTGAGGGGGGGGAGGGGATATAAAGAGGTTCAGAAAGAAAAAAAAAGAAAAAGAAAAAAGAAAAAAGAAACAAATAAAAAAAGAAAACCAATAATGAAAAAATATAAAAAGGAAAATA